>NC_068338.1:8540564-8840564 GCF_014633365.1 Diospyros lotus
ATTTTTTATATAATTTTTAGATTAATTTATAAAATATTTTTCATAGTATATGTATTACCAAAAATATTATTTTCTATTAAAAATATACTTTTTAAATTAATTTATTAAAAAAATTTTTTCATAAGTGTATGTATTTTCAAAAATGTTATTTTTCATTAAAATTATTTTTCAAAGTATTTCTAAAATGTATAAAAAATAATTTTGTGAAATTTGGAAAAAAAATTGATTTTTCACTATTGCTACAATACCGTTACAGTGACGCTACAGTGCCCCTCCAACAGTCAGAATTTTGACTATTGCTACAGTACACATAACCGTTACTATAGTACACATTACCATTGCAATAGTGAACTTGACCATTGGTACAGTAAATTTGACCATTGCTACAATGTTGCTACTGTAATTTTAAAAATGCTTATAAATAGATCCAAATTTATTTTGGAGAGCATTCTTTGTTCATGTTGTCTATGAAAAGCACTCAAAAGCTCTCAAGCTAATTTTCAAGAATTCTAAAGCTCTTAAAGATTCGTTGCACATCCACTGAAGAGCCTCAAGACAAAAGGAGAAAAAGAAATCGTAAAGCCGAATTCGATCTTCTCCATTCATACTGAAGTCACTGTTTATTTATTTAAATATTATTGTCTTGTATATTTTGTACTTAATTGCTTATTTGTGTCCAAGTGTGGACAATTATTTGTGAACTATTAAATTATCATTGTGGATTGTATAGATTTCTTAGAACCGTTAAAATCTATGTGAATTTAGTTTTCAAGTTAAGCTAGAGAGAAAACATTGGTGTTTGTGGTTTTCCTAGAACCCGTGTATCTAGTTTTTAAGGTGAGTTAGTGTGAAAACTTAGGTGAGATTAGTGGAACCCCAAGAGTGGTTGAGACATTGGGAGAGTGGAGTAGGTGTATGTGGAGACACCGAGACTACTATAAATTATCTTATGTCTTATTTATTTATTCTTGCTATATCTTATGGCTTGCAATTTATTAATCTCAAACTCACATATACATAGTTATAAAATCTTAATTTGTTTAAAATTAAATAACAAGAATTTAATTAAAAGAAAATAATTTATATATTCTTAAAGAAAATAATTAATCAATAATATTTATTAAAAGAGAGAAAAATTTTAAACACTCAATTTACTATAACTATGTAAATTTGGCCATATCTTAAGGGACCAACATCGTCTAGCACGAATTTATCACAACTTTCAATGAGAAAATCCTTGGTCATGAACAACCTATTTATATGATTTGAAATTTGGCCACCAAGTAAGTCACATTATATTACAACATTTCTTAATCATTTCAAATCTTCCAAGATATTTTAATCATTTCAAATCTTTTAAAATCTCTTGCAATCATTATAAATCTTCTAAGATTTTCTGTAATTATTCCAAATTTTCTAAGATTTTTTCTAATAATTTCAAATATTCTAAGATCTTCTACAATCAATCCAAATCTTCTAAGATTTTCTATAATCATTTCAACTCTTCTTAAATCTTATCTAAACTAAATCTTATCCTTAAAGTCATCATGAAGCTTCATTTTTATCTCTAAAGTCATTATGAAACTTTATTCTTATCTCTAAAATCATCATGAGGCTTCATCTTATCTCTAAAGTCATTATGAGGCTTTTCCTAAATCTCCTACATGTTTGTAAGAGGAAAGTTTTAAGAATTACACTTTGACCTGAACTTTTTGGGTAATTACACTTAGACCCTTTTCAACTTGGTCCCTGGGCCATTTTTTAATTGCACTTGTTCCCCTAGAGAAAAATGATTAATTTTTCTAATACCCCTAGTTTTTAGGTAAATTACACTTTTACCCGAATTTCAAAAATTACAATTTTATCCTTGGTTAAAAAATTGAGCTTTTTGTCTCAAGACTTTCATAATCCTTTGAAATGTCCTATTTTCTCAAATATCTGAATTTAAAAATCTCGGGTATTATATCCCTTATGATTATTCAATTTTTCAAACTTGAAATTAGTTGTACCGAAAATCGTTCCCGATTCAATTTCTTTCAACACCTAAAATTGTGTCTTGAAATGCTTATCAATACTATATCATTTTTCTTTGACCAATAGGGTCTGGAGCACTCCCTTTGATCGATTCAACAAATACTTAACTAAATACTCAAACTGATTTTCAGTTCCTTGAACTTACTTAACGCTACATATATGGGGTATTACACATATTATCCTAATCTCTCCTTATAATCAAAATCAAAAAATTGTTACAAGTGTCATTAGAATCCATGTATTATAGTCACAACTAATACCAAGTTTTCCTTACTCGATTTGTATCTTCAAATACCTATAAATTACGAAGAGAAAAAAAATCATATTACTCATCATATTCAGATTAAGTGTGACGGGTATGCATTAAACACTCACCCATTAACAATTAACAAATATTTGAAGAACAAGCTCATGTTTGATAATTGAAATACATACACACCCCTATCATTTACTCAATAACCAACCAAACAACCATTTGATATTAAATACTCAGACACAGAATAGAAAAATCAAACTAATTGAACACATGGACAATGACCAACTGAACAACCATCCGACAAATAAATAGATTAATTGAACAACTATATGACAAACTAATCAAACAACTGTATGACAACCAAACAAACTAATCCAACAAATGTACACTAACCAAATAACTAATTTCATTTAAAAACACAAAGAAAAATAGCAAAAACAAGGAAATTCGCAGAGACAACCCTAACATGTAGCAAAAAATAAAACATAAACCCTTAAAATAAACCACAATTGTAAAAACCACAAGTAAAGTTGGAGGAATAATTTACTTAAAAATATTGTTTGGCAATTGACATTTTTATTTTTGAATTGCCTGATGTCTTATTAACAAATAATCCACATACTATGTCTTATTGTAAAAATAATGTCTTTTTATTTTTGAATTGCCTAAGCATTTTTTTCTTTGTTTTTTGGATGATCATCATTTCAAAGATCATTTAAATTTTTTCCCAATAATAACAAAAATCAAAGCAAGAAACACAGTGAAATAGATATATCTCTACGAGAATGACAATCAAAGCTGAAAATACACACCACAAGGGCACAAACATTAGATTTCAGAATCAATAATAGAGTGGACTCTAGAACAAAAACAAGTCATTGCATAACATAAAGGAAAAATAGCTAGGTTTGGTAAAGAAACTTGTCAAGGCATTATCCAATAACGTAAAATAGCCATGTAAAACATGAAAACACAACTTGAATATAAGTTGATTATTTGAGGTATTGATACCTTAAAATTAGTGATTATGCTATATCATATCATAATAGGCACTTGAAGATGTATAATTTTTATTTTTATTATGTAATCAAATTTTAGGGTAAAGTTCTATATATATAGCAGATAGTAGTTTAACAGTGATTACACCACATTTAGCGAGAGTATATATAATTCCTCGTTATAATCATTAAAATTATACTTTTAACACTATCTATACTCAATAAACTCCATAAAAACATGAATACATTAATCCCATGCTTAACACTATCTGTAACACCCCGTTTCTCAAGCGTGTTATAACTTAGGATAATTATGGGATAATAAATTTTTTCTATTCAAGATTAATGCTAACCATATCATTCCTCATATCTATCCCAAAATTTTCATTCATCTATCTCGAATGAGAATCATCATAAACATCAAACGCGGAAGCTAAGAATCGAACCCAACTTTATCATTAACCATAAATAAGGTTATACATCATCATTCCTCAAAATTTTCAGAATTAAAATTAGCAGAATTTAAATACATAGGCTATATAACATACAATTAATATATCATGCACTTTGTTAAGTGCCATTTCATGTCTTTTTCATCCTCATTTTTGCTACAATCTCCATCTAGAATGTTTGAATATTCTAGGGGCAAATCCGAGATTAGATGATGAATCATCTAAGTAAGGGTACAAAATCATATTTCGTGCATGGATACAATATGCAAAATGTCCTTTCCTTTTCCTTTTGCTTTGAGCCAACTGTACCTTAATGCTACTCTCCATTTTTACAGCCTCCTTACCATGCCGAAGTCTATGGGTGTACCATTGGTAGAGCAGTGGTGGCGGCCCGTACTCTCAACCCCTATTCGGCATGATCAATAATATCATCGTGTACATATGCACATTTTATCATAGCATGTAAATGCAATCTACATTACATATTCACATCAAGCCATGACAACATGATAAAACCATTTACATAAAATCGATTTTAGGGTTGGACCACTTACCTTGAACGTATATCAAAATATCTTGATTCTCGTGCCAGACTTCTAATGTACTCAATTTGAAACCTCAACGTACCCTGGCCATCAAATTTATTCAAGGATATCAATATTCTACTTTTCCTAATTTCCTCATAATTTTCCTCTATTTCTTCCTATTTTCCTCAATAATTCCTCAAATATTTTTCTAATTTTTCGACTACCATAATTTATAAAAATAATTTCTAAGAAAAATCACTCACATTAACTTAGCCTCTTAGGCTTCCTCGGCATGCGTGCCTTGACCTTAAAACGCGTGCCTAAACAGTTTCCTAACTTTAGCATGCTCTTCTAGCCCCAAATAAATTCTCTAGAATTTTTTTGAAATTTTGAAAACTTTTTCCTATTTTTCCCATATTCTTTTCTTTTTTCTTCCATTTTTCTTTTTCTTTTTCTTCTTCTTATCTATTTATTCTTCTCTGCATGCGAACACCGCCATGCACCAGCTGCCGTGTTGCTGGCCGTAGCAATACCAGCATCACTGGCCGCCTTAGCCGCGAGCCACCACAGCCAGCCTCCTACGAGCAACCACCGCTGCTGGCCATCTATCTCCCAATCTCTCTTTTCTCTCTTATTCCCTCTCTCAGCCCAAACTCTCAAACTCACTTGGAATGGCTTTGAGAACAACCCCATGGCCTTATTTCTAGACTTGGACTCCAAAGTGATCCAAAGCTAGAATGGATTAACTTTTGAAATCCACGATCATAACTCTTACTAATTAACTCACCATACTTTACCATACCTCACTTCACCTCACCATACCTCATCGTACCTCACATCATCTCACTATATGTAACGATCGCTCCTACTTACGGGCGCCATCGATAAATAATCGACTGGATTACTCACCCAACAACCACAACTAAAGGGTTGGACTATATTTCAATGGGAAATGCCTTAGGTGGGGACTAGGTTTCGTCCTTCCCTTCGCTCCACTCAGGAATCGATCCCAACTTATACAAGAAAACACAGCGGACCGAGACCCGAAACCCGAGTGAGCTTCACCTCTCTTTAGCTCTCCCTATAGCAAGCCAAAGGTGACCCAGGCACAAAGCTAGCATAACAAACACTTCGCTGAGTATTGGGAATTTATGAGAACATACCTCGCTGATCTTTACTTGATTCGAACTTGGCTTCAACAACTAAAGCCACATATACATCACGTAAACTCACAATTATCTATCACATTATGATGATTACAACAATTGGATACATCTAACGCTCAACAACACATACATTTACTCACAAGGGTATACATACACAATGCCACCTGGCTACATACAAGAGATAATAAAATACACAACTCGGGCAACACCGCTAGTTGCCACAACAGCCTCCCGGCGTTATCCCTGCTTGCATATGGTCTTGCATCATCTACAACATGAGGTAAAACCTCATGAGTCATAAAGACTCAATAAGGGTGCAATGCATGTAAATATGAATATAATCATATTTATGTATGACAAATGCATGCAAATGAGGCTAGGCCCACTCATCCTCACAACCCACTAAGGTTTGAGGCATCAACCTATTAGCCCCCACCACACTAGTCCCCCATATGGCCATAGGTACACTAGATCTTGCATCGCATAAGAGATAACTACTACATGCCAATACAACATAAAAACATTATCAAACATATTTACCAACTTGCAAGGCCACCTTCACATGGGGCTATCCCTTACCTCGCTCGAAGCCTCATCTCTGCCTCAGCACAAACTCCAGCCCGAACTCTGAGCTCTTCTAGGATCACTGCCTCCCCGGTCGAATCTAGATACCAATCACACAAAAACCACTCCATTAACATTCAGCATTAAACCTGTAACACCCCCTCTCCTAGAACTGCTCGAGAAGAGGTGCTACTGGGGATAATAAAATAAACTAGCTGATAAACTGAAATCTGATACCATGACTGAACATCTCAATCAACTAGAATAAAAACTCTGAGTCAATACAAACTGAAAAGCACAAACTCTATCTAAGGGACAATCCCTCAACTGAAATATAAAATAGATCTAATCTAAGAAAACTCTATAGATCTCAACAAACTCCCAGACATCTTTTATCTTGAGCGGCTCCACGTACACACACTATAAATCACTGCTGCTAGGCCCCACATCTGATACTCCCCTGCTAGAACCTGGAGGGGTGAAGAGTACAAGGTGAGCTACAAAAGCTCAGTAAGTAATAAGTTGGAAAGAATACTGAAACTGAATCAAAGAATATCGATACTGATAAATAACTCACTGAACTTGTACTGAATAATCACTGTCTGTTTGCATTCATAAAAATGTAATGCACATAAATTGTAAACTAAATGTAGGTATGCAACTTTGGCTCTTAGGCCCACATAATCTGATAATACATACCTATCTGATCTGAAACCTGCATACATAAAAACTGTAAGCACATACTGTGGGCAAAGCCCCTAGCCCCCTGGTTGCCACCAGGCGAACAACTCATAAACTGAGCTGAAACTGAAACTGATAGGATCCCCGCGGACAAGCCGCCTAGCGCGCATAATGCAATGCAATGCTCATATAAATGCTGGCACACGATATGTAGTGCTCCATATAAAGTCATGCTCAATGCTCATACCAAAATGTATGCACATAATCTCACAAAATAATGCTGATCATGTCAAAATAAAATAATATTGAACATGATATGATCTTCATCTATATATTGGAATACAAAGATTCTATGAATTATGATTTATGGTATGGGTATGATTAACTTGTCATGTTCTGGCTTATGAATTCAATGTTGGAAGGTATTGAATACATTGATTGAATTAAACTTGAATTAGGACTCACTGGAAGCTAAATTAGATTTCTGGAAAAGTCATCCGGATATCAGAAAGGATATCAGGATAAGAAGAAAGACATCCAGATATGAAGAAGGCTCATCCGGATACACTGACATTCAAAGAAGAAGCTATTCGGATATGCTGGGAAGTATTCGGATATGAACTAGGACATCCGGATATGATTTTGGTCCTCCAGATATCTCACTGATGCATTCAGATATAATTGGGGACTATTCGAATGAAAAATTCAACTTTTGAGGGAGGCATCCGGATATCAGGCGAGACAACTGGATATTATCTTGACCTTTTCGGATGTATAAACAAACCATTCGGATATCATACTTGAAGAACTTTAGATACATCCAGATACCATACAAGATATCCAGATATTAGAACTTAGAGTAATAGAACTTGCAATCCAAAATGGATAAGGATTAATAGAACTTGCAATCCAAAATAGATAAGGATTACTGGAACTTGCAATCCAAAATGGAAGAGGATTTATAGAACTTGCAATCCAAAATGGATAAGGATTATTGGAACTTGCAATCCAAAATGGATAAGGATTATTGGAACTTGCAATCCAAAATGGATAAGGATTATTGGAACTTGCAATCCAAAATGGATGAGGATTAATAGAACTTGCTCATAACTTCACTGTTATACGCATATATATATATATATACGTCTCTGCTTACTGATATAAAATCTGAGAACTCAATGAAGAACTGAAATAATCTGAAAAACTGATATGAACCTGTAATGGAAGGGATTACAGGAAGAATACTTGCCTGATAGAACTCTTTGATCGAATCTTGGAGCGATCCTGAAGACTCTAGCAAGCCTCTGCTATCTCTTGGCCTTTCTGTTCTTCACATAATGTGAAGAAAAGCTAAGCTATGGGCTCTATATATAGACATAAAGTCCTAGATCTCTTTCCTTTTATAACTTGGAATCCTTCTCCCAATTGAACTTTGAGACTCTCAAAACCTTCTCCTATTGGGACTAGGAGACTGTTAATCCAATTCCATCTCATACATGGATTCTCATTCTTCTTTAAATACATAGTCCCACTTAATTAATAATAATACAAAAATTATTATTAAAACTCTCAAATAATAATAAAACTCCAAAATTACCTTCATGCCCCTGGCATTTAATCCACAAAATAAATGTCATTTAAATACTATTATCTCAATTAAAAATCACTAGTTTGCCACCTTGGCAAATTCTGTAACCCCAAATTAAAAAGAAATAAATGCTATTCTTTTCCTTCAAAATCTCTAAATTGCCACATTAAATAATTAATTGGCAAAATCGCTTAATCAAATACTTCAACAATTAATTAAATCATTCTTGAATAAATACTGGACCCTCTAATGGGTCGTTACAAAACCAATGCCCTCAACTTCACCACACACCATCAGAACCATCCATCACCAACTCAACAAAACAACCCCAACCATGGCATAAATCCAAGCTATCAACAACTTTCCAAACAACCCTAACATAGGGTTTAATCCAACAAACAATCATTCTACATTAACTCACTTAATGCAAATAATTTGGGAAGAAAATATTAATTTACCTCGACTCATCTGAAGAGAAGTTCGACAACACCCACACCGACGTTGCCTCTCGAGCTGCCATTTGCGCCCAAAAATACATTTTCAAGCTTCCGACCTGCTCCTCAAGCCCCAATTTAATTTCCAGAACCTTCCCCTATTTTTCAAAAATTTTCTGACATTTTTCTTCATTTTTCCCTTATTTTCCAGAATTTCCATTATTTTCTTTTATTTCTTTTCTTTTTCTTTTTTTCTTTTTTATTTTTCCTTCTCCTTCTTCGTTGCATCTTCTTCTTCCCGTGCACGATCGGCCCCTGTTCAGCGTCTTCCTCGCACCCTCCTTGAGCGCACCAACGCCGGCCACTCACTTGGCCACTGCTGTTGCCGGCCCCGCTGCCATTGCCGGCTTCGCATCACGCCACCACCGGCCGCCTCACCGCAGCAGCCTCCCGCACACGATCGCCGCTGCTCGTTCCACTGCATCAGGTCGCCGCACTGCGGCTGCCTTCGGCCACCATCGGCCTCTGCTCAGCCAGCTTTGGCCGCTTCCGCCTTCCGCCGCATCAAACGCCACCGCTGCTGGCCATCGACGGCCGCTATTGTTGCAGCTTCATGACACAGCTGCTTTAGCAGCATCAGCCATGGACGCCTCAAACCAGCCAGCCACCAGCCTCCCTCATCTCTCGATCTCGATCTCGCAATGCCTTGGCCTAGCTCCTCTCTCTCCCTCTCTATTTCAATTGTGAGCTCTTACGAGCTCTCTTTGATTCAAATATTTGGGGGAGGAAGCTTCCTCCCCACTTTCGCATAACATATATATATAATACTTATATATTACATGTTTAGCCCCCCTACAACTCATTAATTCCACTTAAAAATTCATTAATTGCACTTAGGGACTTTATAATTGCACTATAACCCTCCAAGCTTTAATTTAAACCATCAAGCTTCACAATTCCTTAATTTTCTAAAAAATTAATGATCTGTATTTACTCGCAAATGTCGATTTTGTCCTTGCGCCTGCACGAGACATTTATTCCACCGGAAGATGCCTATGGGTTAGACTTACTTGCAAAACCGGACCACCCCTAGGGTCCCCTCAGCTTCTCGGAGGTCTTCTACGATAATTCGGTACTGGCACCCATTCAGGTTTATACAAAATTTATTCCAAAAATTATTCCCAAACAGGCTGCTTTCAGCGTCATTAACCTCGTCTCGAGACGCTCACCAATCTCTTGCCCTCTTCCCTGAACATCCAAGTCCCGAGGCACTCCTTGCCGCCAATTCGGCAATTTTATTAGTTAATTTCTCAAAACAGACTCTTGAGCTTCTCGGACCACCCGAGATCCTTTCAAAATAATAAAAAATTATTTATTTTCAATACGATGTAATACCGGGTATTACACTATACCTCACCATACCCTCATAATTAACCTTAAGGCCATACCCTCAATTAATTTAATAATCCCATTTTTGACTTTGCACAATTGCTATTACACCCTCAAATATCGAATTAATAATTCCAAGTTACTCTATAAGTTTTTGCTCTAGTGTCCTCACATGACCTTTGTTTCATCTTGATACCACTTCAGGGTTGTCCTTTACATAAAATCGGAGTCTCTTCAGGGTTTTGTTTACTTTTTGAAAGTCCCTTACGATCATTTAGTTTTTCAAGCTACATTTTAGCTGTACTGAAAACTATCTCTATTTTAGTTTTCTTTTAGTGTCATAAATCCCGTCTTAAGATGCTTGTCAATGATATACCTTTTTCTTTAGACATTTACGTTTCAAGGTACTCCATTTCATTGATTCAACGATTTAAAATTAATAAACTACCTTCTAGATCTTTGAATTTAACTCTTCTAACATCATGAAATATGGGATATTATTTATTTTGATTTGGGGCATTACACTATCTCTACTCAATAAGCAATATTATTAACAATTAAATAGGTTCACCATTAATCTCATGTAGGAGGTTTAAGATTGTAATAGCTATTTAATAAAAAGTTCCCGAAAACTTTCATCTAGCTTTAAACATTGTCTTGCAAAAATTTAAACTATTTAGTAAAAGGGAAAAAAAAAATTAGGATCAAAAGTAATCATGTATCTAAAAATAGTCTTACATCATAAAGTCATGAAAAAATAGTCTTTACCAAATCTTCTAGTTTAAAATGTAATTGCAAATTCTTCTTTAAGTCATCAATAAGACTACTGTTATTGCTTGCAATAACAATATCATTTACATACACCAACAATGAAATAAAACCTACATTTATATTTCGTATAAATAAGGAATAATCTGCTTTTGATTGTTGGAAGACATGTTGAATTAAACACTTTATGAATTCCTATTGATTCTGCAGTATTATTAGCATTTGATTTATCAGACTCACCATGAATCTCCCCCTAAGGTTGATAACCCTAAGGTAGTTCCATATAAACATCCTCCAAAAGATCTCCATTCAAGAAAACATTATTAATCTCCAATTGAGACAAATGCCAACTGTAATGACCCGCTCCCATTTACGGGCGCCATCGGTAAATAATCGACCAGATTACTCACCCGACGAACCACAACTGAAGGGTTGGACTATGTTTCAATAGAAAACGCCGTAGGTGGGAACGAGCTTCACCCCTCTTCTGCTCGCCTCATAGCAAGCTAGAGGTGACACAGACACAAAGCTAGCATAACAAACACTTCGCTGAGTAATGGGGATTTATGAGAACATACCTCGCTGATCTTTACTCGGTCCGAACTTGGCTTCAACAACTAAAGCCACATATACTTCACGCAGACGCTCAACTAGCTATCACACCATTATGATTACAACAACTAGATACCTCTAGTGCTGAATAACGCTTACATTCAAACACATGAATACATATAAGAAAATACAGGAGAATGCACATCCACATATCTTGGGTAACGATGCGAGTTGCCACAACAGCTTCCCGGCACCATCCCTGCTTGCATATGGTCTTCCATCATCTACAACATGAGGTAAAATCTCATGAGTCATAAAGACTTAGTAAGGGTGCAATGCATGTAAATATGAATATAACTATGTTTATGTATGCCAAATGCATGCAAATGAGGTTAGGCCTAACCATCCTCACAACCCTCCAAGGTTTGAGGCATCAACCTATCAACCTCCACAACACTAGTCCTCCATATGGCCATAGGTTCACTAGGTCTCACATCACGCAAGATAACAACTACATGCAAATGCTTCATAAAAACATTATCAAACATATTTACCAACTTGCAAGGCCACCTCTACATGGGGCTATCCCTTTCCTGGCTCGAAGCCTCATCTTTGCCTTGGCTAAGAACGTCAGCCCGAACTCTGAGAACTACTAGGATCACCGCCTCACCGGTCGAACCTAGATACCAATCACACAAAAAACCCCACAATATTAGGATTTAATCCAAGGCTTCGATTTTTCCATACACCGCAAACATCACCCAACAACACTCCCAATAAACCCCACCCGAGGGTTCAATCCATCCAACACCACACAGTTCATTATCTCAAATAAGGGAAATTAACTCAAAAAGAAATTTAATTAATTACCTTAGCCAATATGGGGGACAAATTCGAAAAATTCCCAATCCGGTGATGCCTTATGGGATGTCACCTTGTGCTCAAAACCCCATTTTCGAGCTTTTGGCACGCTCCTCGAGCCCCAAAATACTTTCCAAACTTTTCTCCCATTTTTCTGAAATTTTTTGCATTTTTCTCCATTTTCCCTTATTTTCCAGAATTTCTTTTATTTTAATTTTTCTTTTTCTTTTATTTTTTTCTTTTTTCTTCTCCTTCTCCATTTCTTCTTCCTCCTTCCCGCGCTTCTTCTTTTTCTTCCTGCACGAACCGCCCCTGCTCGCACCAGCAGCCCCCCCGGCACACATCGCCTTGCTCCGCCGTTGCCGCCGCTGCTTCCGTGCCACCGTCACTGGCCACACTACACCGACTGGTTGCCGCCGCCATGAGCCATCGCTACAAGTAGCAGCGCGAGCACCCTTGCATGCTACCATGGCCAATCGTTGCTGCTTGCATTAGCCCGCTGCTCGCACGACCTCACCGGCCACCTTTGCCCCCCATTGGCCGGCCATCGCTGCTTCCTTCATAGCCTCAAGCTCCAGCAACCGCAGCCATTGCCGCGGCTTCTTCAAGCCGCTGTTGCTGCCTCCATTCGCGACCGCCATGGCCGCTCCAACTGCTTCGCTACAACGCCTCCGCCATTGCCTTCCCTCGATCTCTCACTACTCTCTCCCTCCCTCGACCATTGCTTGCCTCGACCAAACTCTCATGAGCGAGCTCTATCTCCCGAGCCCTCTTGCCTCTCTCTACCTCACTCTGATTTCAAATATCAAAGGCAACATGTGAGGAAGCTTCCTCCTCACACACACACACACACATATATATATATAATTTATATATTAATCCCCCCAATTTTTGCATATTCCACTTAAGAATATATAATTGCACTTGGGAATTTTTTATAATTGCTTTTGGACCCTCCCAAGGCTTTAAATTATACCATCAAGGTACACAAAATCTCGATTTATCAAAAATTAATAATCGGCATTTACTCGAAAGTACTGATTTCATCCCTGAGCCTGTACGAGACATTTATTCCACCCAAAAACACTTAAGGGTTGCCTTATTCTCAAAACCGGACCACTCCTAGGGTCTCCTCAGGTTACCAGAGGTCCCTTGCAACCATTCGGTACTAGCACCCACTCGGGCTTATACAGAATTTATTCCAAAAATTTATTACCGATCTGATTACTTCCAGCGTCATAAATCTCGCCTCAAGACGCTCATCAATCTCTTGCCCTTTTCCCTGGACATCCAAGTCCCGGGGCACTCCCGGCCACCAATTCAGTAATTTTATTAATTAATTTCTCGAGATTGACCCTGCTTCCTGGACCACCCGAGGTCATTTCAAAATCACAGGAGATTATTTATTTTTCATTACCATGAAATACAGGGTATTACACCAACCCTTAGCAACAATCAAAGCTAGAAAGACTCTAATGGTAATACGTTTAGCTACTAGACTAAAAGTCTCTTGATAATCAAATCCTTACTTTTGAGTGTAGCCCTTATCAACTAGTCTAGATTTATACCTTTCAATACTCCCATCTAAACAGAACTTAACTTGTAAACCCACTTACTGCCTATACTACAACTTTACCAAGAGGAAGTGGAACTATTTGCAAAGTCTGATTCTTTTCAGCAGCATCCAATTCTTTTGCCATAGCTTGCTTCCAATGATCAAACTTTATGGCTTGATTTTCAAAAATGGAAGAAACAGATTAAATAAAATTTCTACGAGATGGAGATAAGTGATTATAAGAAAGGTAGTTTTGAATGGGATAAGTAACACATGAAGTAGTAAAAGAGGGCTTGGAAGGAAAATTAGTATGATAGTATTGTAAATAGGTGGGAATTTTGGTAGTTTTAGTACTCCTTCTTGGAGAGAATGCTGGTTGGGAAGTGATAGTATCAGGAAAATAAGGTGAAGGTGTGGCTGATGGAATGGCAGGTGAAGTAGGTTGAGACAAATTAGTAACAGGAGAATTATCAGGAGTATAAGATGGTGAACTGATGTCCGAGGAATAGAATTATGAGAATGAGATTAAGGAATGTCATCATGAAACTCATTTGGAAAGAAGACGTGAAATATCAGTAGGAGTAGGCAAATCCGAAGTATAATATTGATAAGAAATTTGTTGAAAAGGGAAAATGTTCTCATAAAATACAACATCATTGGAAATGAAAATAGACTTTGAGTCCAAATAATACAATTTGTAATCCCTTAACTCCTATGGGATAACATAATAGAATGCATTTTCTAGCTCTAGAATCAAATTTCTTTCTAGGAGCAGTTATATTGATAGTAAAACATAAGAATCCAAGTGACCTCAAATGCTTATATACAGGAGGGTTATGAAAAAGCAATTAATAAGGGCTCTTGTTCTGTAACAAAGGAGTTGGAGTTCTATTCATTAGGTAAGTGGTAGTAAGGATGGCATCTCCCTAGAATTTAAGTGGTAGAGAAGCATGAAATAAAAGGGCCCTGCCTATGTTGAGAATATGCTGATGCTTCCTCTTAACAAAACTATTTTGTTGGTTTGGTGAATGATGCCTTTTGAGTAAAATGTGGGTATAACAAATTCTAAAGCATTATCTGTTATGATATGCTTGATAGTGACTTGATACTAACTTAAGATAAGGAAATAAAATTGTTGAATCAAGTGAAATACTTCAGACTTGTGTTTCATTAGAAAGACCCAAGTGCATTTTGTGAAATCATCCACTACAAAAAAAAAAATAATGATTTCCATTAAGATCAGACTAAGAATATGGACTCCGACATCCATATGGACAATTTTAGTATTATTTAGAAGAATAGGAAAAGGAAGCCTTTTCTATTTGTATAACACCCTATATTTTCGTGAAATTGCCACGTATTATAAGTGAGTTAAAATACCGAAAAATATGTTTGAAATGGCAACAAGTGACCGAATCAGTCGCAGGGAGTGCCCTAGAGCTTAGATACCTACGGACAAAGGTATAATTTTAACGAGTGTCTCGAGGTGAGACTTATTGCACTGAAAGAAATCAAATCAGAAATGGTTTTCGGTTAAGCTAAGTTATAACCTAAAAATACCGAATAATGGTAAGGGGCTTCCGAAAAATCGTATATATTGAGTAATTTTGAGTTAATAATTCTGGGATTTTAAGTATCTCGATAAATTTGATGTTTGAGGGTATAATTCTAATTAGAGAAATTATCCAAATGAAAGAATGATGAAATTATGAGCTTAGGTGGTGAAATGTTAAAGTTGAAAACTTGAAATATGGGCTAAAGTGTTATTTGAAAGAAGTTTAGGGTTTTAGCTTGGATTTCAAAAGATGGATTAATTCTAGTTTTGGATTTCAAAAGCCACTCAATTATGGCTTTGAGTCTTTGGAGTCCATGGCTAAGATTGTGACAAGTGGCATAACACCATTGGTTGAAGGATTCTATAAATAGGCACCTTGAGTTGCTCTCAAACCATTCCAAACAAATTTGAGGAGTGAAGCACTCTAAGAGGAGGAGCTTACTCTAGAGAGAGAGAAGGAGGTTCGGCAAGAAGGCGGGAAGAAAGCGGCGAAGAAGCTGCGGAGAACGAGCCTCGTCGGAGTTGTGGGTCTTCGCCGGAATTCGCCAAAATCAGTCAGCAAAAAGGCGAGGTAAGTCCAATTTTTTTTGATAATCTTGTATAGGGGGAAGAGAGGGTTGCATAGGTTCAAACGGGGGTCGAATCGGAGTTAAAACGAGGGAGATATGGCCGAAATACCAAACCGACACGTTGCTGTTCGGAATCTGGTGCCTGCGCGTGAGTTACACGCGCTGGATAATGGCTGCGCGTGGGGGCGCGTGGCCATCCTTCTTGGGGCTCGTGAGAGCGCATGAGAGGTCATTTTTACATGAAAATTTTCAATTATACCCCTACTTTAATACCCTTCAACTCTATATAAAAATATTGGAGGTTAGATTTACCAAAACACATATTTTCTGCAGAAACCTAGGCCGTTTGCTGTAAAATTATATCGTCGAAGAGATAACTCAACAAGGTGAGACTCCGTGAGACTCCTATACTCCAAATCCTATTTTTTTTTATTCTCTTATTGTAACGACCCATTAGAGGGCCCAGTATTTATTCAGGAATTATTTAATTAATTATTGAAGTATTTGATTAAGCGATTTTGCCAATTAATTATTTAATGTGGCAATTTAGAGATTTTGAAGGAAAAGAATAGCATTTATTTCTTTTTAGAGTTAAAGGAATTTGCCAAGGTGGCAATTTAGATTCTTAATTGAGAGAATAGTATTTAAATAGCATTTAAATGACATTTATTTTGTAGAAATTAAATGCAAGGACATGAAGGTAATTTTGGAGTTTTATTATTATTTGAGAGTTTTAATAATAATTTTTGTATTATTATTAATTAAGTGGGACTATGTATTTAAAGAAGAATGAGAATCCATGTATGAGATGGAATTGGATTAAGAGTCTCCTAGTCCCAATAGGAGAAGGTTTTGAGAGTCTCAAAGTTCAATTGGGAGAGGGATTCCAAGTTATAAAAGGAAAGGGATCTTGGACTTTATGTCTATATATAGAGCCCATAGCTTAGCTTTTCTTCACATTATGTGAAGAACAGAAAGGCCAAGAGATAGCAGAGGCTTGCTAGAGTCTTCAGGATCGCTCCAGGGTTCGATCAGAGAGTTCTATCAGGCAAGTATTCTTCCTGTAATCCCTTCCATTACAGGTTCATATCAGTTTTTCAGATTATTCCAGTTCTTCATTGAGTTCTTAGATTTTATATCAGTAAGCAGAGACGTATATAAATATATGCGTATAACAGTGAAGTTATGAGCAAGTTTCATTAATCCTTATCCATTTTGGATTGCAAGTTCCATTAATCCTTATCCATTTTGGATTGCAAGTTCCAGTAATCCTAATCCATTTTGGATTGCAAGTTCTATTAATCCTCATCCATTTTGGATCGCAAGTTCCAGTAATCCTTATCCATTTTGGATTGCAAGTTCTAATAATCCTTATCCACTTTGGATTGCAAGTTCCATTAATCCTTATCCATTTTGGATTGCAAGTTCTATTAATCCTTATCCATTTTGGATTGCAAGTTCCATTAATCCTTATCCATTTTGGATTGCAAGTTCCAGTAATCTTTATCCATTTTGGATTGCAAGTTCCATTAATCCTTATCCATTTTGGATTGCAAGTTCCAGTAATCCTTATCCATTTTGGATTGCAAGTTCCATTAATCCTTATCCATTTTGGATTGCAAGTTCCAGTAATCCTTATCCATTTTGGATTGCAAGTTCCAGTAATCCTTATCCATTTTGGATTGCAAGTTCCAGTAATCCTTATCCATTTTGGATTGCAAGTTCTATTAATCCTTATCCATTTTGGATTGCAAGTTTTATTAATCCTCATCCATTTTGGATTGCAAGTTCTATTATTCTAAGTTCTAATATCCGGATACCTTGTATCGTATCCGGATGTATCTAAAGTTCTTCGAGTATGATATCCGGATGGTTTGTTTATACATCCAGAAAGGTCAAGATAATATCTGGATGCCTATCTCAAAGTTGAATTTTTCATTCGAATAGTCCCCAATTATATCCAAATGCATCAGTGAGATATCCGGATGACCAGAATCATATCCGGATGTCATAGTTCATATCCGAATACTTCCCAGCATATCCGAATAGCTTCTTCTTTGAATGTCAGTGTATCCGGATGAGCCTTCTTCATATCTGGATGTCTTTCTTCTTATCCTGATATCCTTTCTGATATCCGGATGACTTTTCCAGAAATCTAATTTAGCTTCCAGTGAGTACTAATTCAAGTTTAATTCAATCAATGTATTCAATACCTTCCAAGATTGAATTCATAAGCCAGAACATGACAAGTTAATCATACCCATACCATAAATCATAATTCATAGAATCTTTGTATTCCAATATATAGATGAAGATCATATCATGTTCAATATTATTTTATTTTGACATGATCAGCATTATTTTGTGAGATTATGTGCATACATTTTGGTATGAGCATTGAGCATGACTTTATATGGAGCACTACATATCGTGTGCCAGCATTTATGTGAGCATTGCATTGCATTATGCGCGCTAGGCGGCCTGTCCGCGGGGATCCCATCAGTTTCAGTTTTAGCTCAGTTTATGAGTTGCTCGCCTGGTGGCAACCAGGGGGCTAGGGGCTTTGCCCACAGTATGTGCTTACAGTTTTTTATGTATGCAGGTTTCAGATCAGACAGGTATGTATTATCAGATTATGTGGGCCTATGAGCCAAAGTTGCATACCTTCATTTAGTTTACAGTTTATGTGCATTACATTTTTATGAATGCAATCAGACAGTGATTATACAGTACAAGTTTAGTCAGTTATTTATCAGTATCGATATTCTTCGATTCAGCCTCAGTATTCTTTCCAGCTTATTACTTGCTGAGCTTTTGTAGCTCACCTTGTACTCTTCACCCCTCCAGGTTCTAGCAGGGGAGTATCAGATGTGGGGCCTAGCAGCAGTGTTCAGTAGTGTGTGTACGTGGAGCCGCTCAAGATAAAAGATGTCTGGGAGTCTGTTGAGTTTCATAGTGTTTTCTTAGATTAGATCTTATTTTATATTTCAGTTGAGGGATTGTCCCTCAGTAAGAGTTTATGCATTTCAGTTTGTATTGACTAAGAGTTTTTATTCCAATTGATTGAGATGTTCAGTATTGGTATCAGATTTCAGATTATCAGTTAGTTTATTTTATTTTCCCCGTAGCACCTCTTCTCGGGCAGTTCTAGGAGAGGGGGTGTTACAGTATTGGTATCAGAGCGGTGTTTTGAGGAGTCTCCAGTACACACATAAGATGTTGGGTAGAGTTAGGACTTGTGTCCATCAGTTAGATATGTTGGCCCAATTAGCAGTATTCTAACCCTAAGTGGTGATGCAGAAAGATGAGTAATAGAGGTGGACGACCCCGTACTCGCAGTCAGGCTGCTTTTATGCTGGACGAGGTTCTAGTGTCCACACCAGTCTTACCAGGAGAGTCCAGTCGTGATCTACGGCAGGGAATGGCCGAGATGTGAAGTATGTTAGCAAAATTGATGAGGGTAATAAATACCCTAGTTACTAATCAGGTAAGGGAATCACAAGTTCCCCAAGAAGTAGGAGGTAGTAGAGGAGATAAGCCAGTCGCTCCAGCAGCTCTAGTTGTGGAGGCAAATACAGGGAGTTAGCTATTAAAGGATTTCGTCGCCTTCCGACCATCAACATTCCATGGAGGCACAGATGCAGCAGCAGTTGAGAATTTGATGCTATCGATTGTATGGACGATCGCCGAGTGCGACTTAACACATTCTTGTTTAGAGGTGATGCCGAGAGATGGGGGAAGACCACCCGCCAGAGGTTGGTAATCAAGAACCCACATGGATCAAATTTTAGCAAGTGTTCAATGACGCTTATTATTCAGCATGGGTCAAGTACCAAAAAGTTTTTAAGTTCGTTGAGTTGGTGTAAGGTACCAAGACAGTGGCCCAATGTGAGGCAGAGTTTACAGCCTTAACTAGATATGTCTTAGAGTTGGTGTCCATTGAAGCAAAGAAGGCTGCTAAATTTCAGAGATGATTGTGTGTTGATATTATCCATTCTTTTGGAGGAGCTCAGAGTGTGGATTATGCCACGGTAGTTCAGCAAGCATATGCTATCAAGAGAAATGTTTGAGAATTGTGAGATCGAGGTACATGATAAGAAGTTATTTGGAGACTTAGAAATTCTTGATGTTAGGAATTTTGATTTGATCCTTGGCATGGATCGGTTGTCAAGGCATTATGCAAGAGTTGACCGTCGATGGAAGATTATAGACTTTGATTTAGCTCGACAGCCAGTCTAGATATATAGAGGAGTTAAGCCTATGGCTATGATTCCTATAATCTCAGTAATGAAAGTAAAGAAGCTGATGTGTAATGGATGTGAAGTTTACCTAGTTTTTGTTACCTCAGATGAGGGAAGCAAGAGGAAGTTGTTTGAGGTGCCAGTAGTACAAGATTTCTCAGATGTTTCTTTAATGAATTATCAAGATTACCTCCTCAGAGAGGAGCAGAGTTTACTATTGAGTTATTACCTAGTATACAGCCTATTTCTAAGGATCCATATCGAATGGCACCTGATAAGCTAAAGGAGTTAAGGACCTAGTTAGAAGAATTAATAGAAAAAGGGTTTTATCTGACCTAGTTCATCCCCGTGAGGGTGCACTAGTAATGTTCGTGAGGAAGAAAGATGGATCTTTGAGGTTGTGCATAGATTATCGCCAACTAAATCAGATGACAGTGAAGAATAAGTATCCTTTACCTGGAGTGGATGATTTATTATACCAGTTGCGAGGAGTTAAAGTGTTCTCAAAGTAGACTTAAGATCAAATGCGAGTTAGAGATGATGATATTCAAAAGACTACTTTCAGGACTCGCTATGGACACTACGAGTTTGTGGTGATGCCATTTGAGTTAATGAATGCTCCAACTATTTTCATGGATTTGATGAATCGAGTTCTACGTGAGTACTAGATTGCTTCATTATTGTCTTCATAAATGATATTCTAGCTACTCACCAGTGTAGAGGAGAATACAAAGCATCTTACTATGGTATTGCAGAGGCTTAAAGAAGAGCAACTATATGCTAAGTTCAACAAGTGTGCGTTTAGCTCACTTAGATTGGATTTCTAGGCCATGTGGTGTTTGAAGATGGCATTTCAGTAGATCTAAACAGGACTAAAGCAGTTATGGATTGGCCGAGACCTACGATAGTGACAAAGATACGTAGTTTCCTAGGTCTTGTAGGATATTATAGGTGATTCATTGAGGGATTTGTTCGTTTATCTTCCCCTATGACTAAGATAACAAGGAAATGAGAGAAGTTGGAATGGAATGACGCGTGTGAAGGAATGACGCGTGTGAACGTGCTTTCAAAAAAATTAAAATAGAAGTTAACTACTACACCAGTTTTAGCTATACCAAGAAGTGGAGATAAATTTTCCATTTACAGTAATGATTCCATTAGGATTGGGATGCGTATTGATGTAATTGGGTTGAGTTAATGCTTATGCATCCAGATAATTGAAGAAACACGAGATGAACTACCCTACTCATGATTTGGAGTTGGCAACGATAGTATTTGCATTGAAGATATAGCGACACTATTTATATGGTGAGAAAGTCGAGATTTATACAGATCATAAGAGTTTACATTTTCTTCTATCCCAGAAAGAATTGAACATGAGGCAGAGACGTTGGGTCGAGTTATTTAAAGACTTCGACTGAGAGATTATATATCATCCAGGAAGGGCTAATGTAGTAGCCGATACTTTGAGTCGGCGAGGAGCTTCTATAGATATGATGATGGTTCAAGAATGGAAGTTATTAGAAAAATTAAGTGCTTTAACTATTTCAGCCCCAGAAGGTAGATCAGTTGTGAGTTGTGCTTACATAAGAATACAGCCCGAGTTATTTGATTTACTCAAGAACCAGCAATCAAAAGATGAAAAGTTGGAACAGATTTTAACAGATATCAAGAAATTTTCTCCTTTGGGATATACTCTATGGAGTGATGATATACTCTTATTTCAGAGATGTATTTGTATACTCAATGATGGAAATCTTAAGCAAGAGATTTTGAATGAAGCACGCAAGAGTTGTTACACTATTCATCCAAGTGTTGCAAAGATGTACCACGACCTTAAGTGGTAGTATTGGTGGAGTGGTATGAAGAAAGATATAACCAGATATATTTCACAGTGTTCAATATGCCAACAGGTTAAAGCAGAACATCAGAAACCCACAAGTTTATTACTTCCATTGCCTATTCTATAATGGAAATGGGATAATGTTACTATGGATTTTGTGATGGGTTTTACCCAGGATGACTAGAGGCTATGATGCTATATGGGTGATTGTTGATCGTTTGACTAAATCAACCCATTTTCTGCCTATCAAGAAGACTTATCCATTGAATAGATTTGCAAGAATTTATATTGAGGAGATCGTGAAGTTACACGGTGTTCCATCCAGCATTGTATCAGATCAAGATCCTCATTTTAGTTCTCATTTTTGGGGAGCTTTGCATAAGGCATTGGGATCTCAGTTGAAGTTTAGTACAGCATTTCATCTGCAGACAGACAGTCAATCAGAGAGGGCTATCAGGACTCTTGAAGATATGTTGAGAGCTTATATTCTAGATTTTCAAGGTAGTTGGGATGAGCATCTACCTTTGGTGGAATTTGCCTACAATAATAGTTTTCATTCAAGTATTAGAATGATACCGTATAAGGATATGTATGGATGACCATGTTGATCAACGATATGTTGGAAAGAGATTTGAGATAGGACTTTATTAGGTCTTGAAATTGTTGAGCAGACGACAGAAAAAATTTGAGCGATCAAAGTTAGAATGAAAATAGCCCAAGACAGAAAGAAAAGCTATACAGATAAGAGACAATGAGACCTTGAGTTTAAGGTAGGCGACCATGTTTGGTTGAGAGTCATTCTATTAAAGGTGTGCGAAGATTTGGCGTAACAGTGAAGCTTAGTCCTCGTTACATTGGTCCGTTTGAGATTTTGAGATGGATAGGGACTTTGGCATATGAGTTAGTTTTTCCACCTCAGTTGTCCCATGTTCATAACATGTTTCATGTTTCGATGTTGAGGAAGTATGTGCCAGATCCTCAGCTTGTAATTGATTTTCAGACTCTTAAAGTTAGAGAAGATGTGTCTTATGAAGAGATGCCTACCAGTATTCTAGAGCGAAAAGAAAAGATTTTGAGGAACCGATCAATTCCTCTTGTTAAGGTTCAATGGCAGCAACACTCATCAGAAGAGGCGATGTGAGAATAAGAAGAAGAGATGAGGAGTCTTTACCCCTCGTTGTTTGAGTAACCAAGTACGAATTTGGAGGACCAAATTCTTTTAAGGAGGGGAGAAATTGTAACGACCCATTAGAGGGCCCAGTATTTATTCAGGAATTATTTAATTAATTATTGAAGTATTTGATTAAGCGATTTTGCCAATTAATTATTTAATGTGGCAATTTAGAGATTTTGAAGGAAAAGAATAGCATTTATTTCTTTTTAGAGTTAAAGGAATTTGCCAAGGTGGCAATTTAGATTCTTAATTGAGAGAATAGTATTTAAATAGCATTTAAATGACATTTATTTTGTAGAAATTAAATGCAAGGACATGAAGGTAATTTTGGAGTTTTATTATTATTTGAGAGTTTTAATAATAATTTTTGTATTATTATTAATTAAGTGGGACTATGTATTTAAAGAAGAATGAGAATCCATGTATGAGATGGAATTGGATTAAGAGTCTCCTAGTCCCAATAGGAGAAGGTTTTGAGAGTCTCAAAGTTCAATTGGGAGAGGGATTCCAAGTTATAAAAGGAAAGGGATCTTGGACTTTATGTCTATATATAGAGCCCATAGCTTAGCTTTTCTTCACATTATGTGAAGAACAGAAAGGCCAAGAGATAGCAGAGGCTTGCTAGAGTCTTCAGGATCGCTCCAGGGTTCGATCAGAGAGTTCTATCAGGCAAGTATTCTTCCTGTAATCCCTTCCATTACAGGTTCATATCAGTTTTTCAGATTATTCCAGTTCTTCATTGAGTTCTTAGATTTTATATCAGTAAGCAGAGACGTATATAAATATATGCGTATAACAGTGAAGTTATGAGCAAGTTTCATTAATCCTTATCCATTTTGGATTGCAAGTTCCATTAATCCTTATCCATTTTGGATTGCAAGTTCCAGTAATCCTAATCCATTTTGGATTGCAAGTTCTATTAATCCTCATCCATTTTGGATCGCAAGTTCCAGTAATCCTTATCCATTTTGGATTGCAAGTTCTAATAATCCTTATCCACTTTGGATTGCAAGTTCCATTAATCCTTATCCATTTTGGATTGCAAGTTCTATTAATCCTTATCCATTTTGGATTGCAAGTTCCATTAATCCTTATCCATTTTGGATTGCAAGTTCCAGTAATCTTTATCCATTTTGGATTGCAAGTTCCATTAATCCTTATCCATTTTGGATTGCAAGTTCCAGTAATCCTTATCCATTTTGGATTGCAAGTTCCATTAATCCTTATCCATTTTGGATTGCAAGTTCCAGTAATCCTTATCCATTTTGGATTGCAAGTTCCAGTAATCCTTATCCATTTTGGATTGCAAGTTCCAGTAATCCTTATCCATTTTGGATTGCAAGTTCTATTAATCCTTATCCATTTTGGATTGCAAGTTTTATTAATCCTCATCCATTTTGGATTGCAAGTTCTATTATTCTAAGTTCTAATATCCGGATACCTTGTATCGTATCCGGATGTATCTAAAGTTCTTCGAGTATGATATCCGGATGGTTTGTTTATACATCCAGAAAGGTCAAGATAATATCTGGATGCCTATCTCAAAGTTGAATTTTTCATTCGAATAGTCCCCAATTATATCCAAATGCATCAGTGAGATATCCGGATGACCAGAATCATATCCGGATGTCATAGTTCATATCCGAATACTTCCCAGCATATCCGAATAGCTTCTTCTTTGAATGTCAGTGTATCCGGATGAGCCTTCTTCATATCTGGATGTCTTTCTTCTTATCCTGATATCCTTTCTGATATCCGGATGACTTTTCCAGAAATCTAATTTAGCTTCCAGTGAGTACTAATTCAAGTTTAATTCAATCAATGTATTCAATACCTTCCAAGATTGAATTCATAAGCCAGAACATGACAAGTTAATCATACCCATACCATAAATCATAATTCATAGAATCTTTGTATTCCAATATATAGATGAAGATCATATCATGTTCAATATTATTTTATTTTGACATGATCAGCATTATTTTGTGAGATTATGTGCATACATTTTGGTATGAGCATTGAGCATGACTTTATATGGAGCACTACATATCGTGTGCCAGCATTTATGTGAGCATTGCATTGCATTATGCGCGCTAGGCGGCCTGTCCGCGGGGATCCCATCAGTTTCAGTTTTAGCTCAGTTTATGAGTTGCTCGCCTGGTGGCAACCAGGGGGCTAGGGGCTTTGCCCACAGTATGTGCTTACAGTTTTTTATGTATGCAGGTTTCAGATCAGACAGGTATGTATTATCAGATTATGTGGGCCTATGAGCCAAAGTTGCATACCTTCATTTAGTTTACAGTTTATGTGCATTACATTTTTATGAATGCAATCAGACAGTGATTATACAGTACAAGTTTAGTCAGTTATTTATCAGTATCGATATTCTTCGATTCAGCCTCAGTATTCTTTCCAGCTTATTACTTGCTGAGCTTTTGTAGCTCACCTTGTACTCTTCACCCCTCCAGGTTCTAGCAGGGGAGTATCAGATGTGGGGCCTAGCAGCAGTGTTCAGTAGTGTGTGTACGTGGAGCCGCTCAAGATAAAAGATGTCTGGGAGTCTGTTGAGTTTCATAGTGTTTTCTTAGATTAGATCTTATTTTATATTTCAGTTGAGGGATTGTCCCTCAGTAAGAGTTTATGCATTTCAGTTTGTATTGACTAAGAGTTTTTATTCCAATTGATTGAGATGTTCAGTATTGGTATCAGATTTCAGATTATCAGTTAGTTTATTTTATTTTCCCCGTAGCACCTCTTCTCGGGCAGTTCTAGGAGAGGGGGTGTTACAGTATTGGTATCAGAGCGGTGTTTTGAGGAGTCTCCAGTACACACATAAGATGTTGGGTAGAGTTAGGACTTGTGTCCATCAGTTAGATATGTTGGCCCAATTAGCAGTATTCTAACCCTAAGTGGTGATGCAGAAAGATGAGTAATAGAGGTGGACGACCCCGTACTCGCAGTCAGGCTGCTTTTATGCTGGACGAGGTTCTAGTGTCCACACCAGTCTTACCAGGAGAGTCCAGTCGTGATCTACGGCAGGGAATGGCCGAGATGTGAAGTATGTTAGCAAAATTGATGAGGGTAATAAATACCCTAGTTACTAATCAGGTAAGGGAATCACAAGTTCCCCAAGAAGTAGGAGGTAGTAGAGGAGATAAGCCAGTCGCTCCAGCAGCTCTAGTTGTGGAGGCAAATACAGGGAGTTAGCTATTAAAGGATTTCGTCGCCTTCCGACCATCAACATTCCATGGAGGCACAGATGCAGCAGCAGTTGAGAATTTGATGCTATCGATTGTATGGACGATCGCCGAGTGCGACTTAACACATTCTTGTTTAGAGGTGATGCCGAGAGATGGGGGAAGACCACCCGCCAGAGGTTGGTAATCAAGAACCCACATGGATCAAATTTTAGCAAGTGTTCAATGACGCTTATTATTCAGCATGGGTCAAGTACCAAAAAGTTTTTAAGTTCGTTGAGTTGGTGTAAGGTACCAAGACAGTGGCCCAATGTGAGGCAGAGTTTACAGCCTTAACTAGATATGTCTTAGAGTTGGTGTCCATTGAAGCAAAGAAGGCTGCTAAATTTCAGAGATGATTGTGTGTTGATATTATCCATTCTTTTGGAGGAGCTCAGAGTGTGGATTATGCCACGGTAGTTCAGCAAGCATATGCTATCAAGAGAAATGTTTGAGAATTGTGAGATCGAGGTACATGATAAGAAGTTATTTGGAGACTTAGAAATTCTTGATGTTAGGAATTTTGATTTGATCCTTGGCATGGATCGGTTGTCAAGGCATTATGCAAGAGTTGACCGTCGATGGAAGATTATAGACTTTGATTTAGCTCGACAGCCAGTCTAGATATATAGAGGAGTTAAGCCTATGGCTATGATTCCTATAATCTCAGTAATGAAAGTAAAGAAGCTGATGTGTAATGGATGTGAAGTTTACCTAGTTTTTGTTACCTCAGATGAGGGAAGCAAGAGGAAGTTGTTTGAGGTGCCAGTAGTACAAGATTTCTCAGATGTTTCTTTAATGAATTATCAAGATTACCTCCTCAGAGAGGAGCAGAGTTTACTATTGAGTTATTACCTAGTATACAGCCTATTTCTAAGGATCCATATCGAATGGCACCTGATAAGCTAAAGGAGTTAAGGACCTAGTTAGAAGAATTAATAGAAAAAGGGTTTTATCTGACCTAGTTCATCCCCGTGAGGGTGCACTAGTAATGTTCGTGAGGAAGAAAGATGGATCTTTGAGGTTGTGCATAGATTATCGCCAACTAAATCAGATGACAGTGAAGAATAAGTATCCTTTACCTGGAGTGGATGATTTATTATACCAGTTGCGAGGAGTTAAAGTGTTCTCAAAGTAGACTTAAGATCAAATGCGAGTTAGAGATGATGATATTCAAAAGACTACTTTCAGGACTCGCTATGGACACTACGAGTTTGTGGTGATGCCATTTGAGTTAATGAATGCTCCAACTATTTTCATGGATTTGATGAATCGAGTTCTACGTGAGTACTAGATTGCTTCATTATTGTCTTCATAAATGATATTCTAGCTACTCACCAGTGTAGAGGAGAATACAAAGCATCTTACTATGGTATTGCAGAGGCTTAAAGAAGAGCAACTATATGCTAAGTTCAACAAGTGTGCGTTTAGCTCACTTAGATTGGATTTCTAGGCCATGTGGTGTTTGAAGATGGCATTTCAGTAGATCTAAACAGGACTAAAGCAGTTATGGATTGGCCGAGACCTACGATAGTGACAAAGATACGTAGTTTCCTAGGTCTTGTAGGATATTATAGGTGATTCATTGAGGGATTTGTTCGTTTATCTTCCCCTATGACTAAGATAACAAGGAAATGAGAGAAGTTGGAATGGAATGACGCGTGTGAAGGAATGACGCGTGTGAACGTGCTTTCAAAAAAATTAAAATAGAAGTTAACTACTACACCAGTTTTAGCTATACCAAGAAGTGGAGATAAATTTTCCATTTACAGTAATGATTCCATTAGGATTGGGATGCGTATTGATGTAATTGGGTTGAGTTAATGCTTATGCATCCAGATAATTGAAGAAACACGAGATGAACTACCCTACTCATGATTTGGAGTTGGCAACGATAGTATTTGCATTGAAGATATAGCGACACTATTTATATGGTGAGAAAGTCGAGATTTATACAGATCATAAGAGTTTACATTTTCTTCTATCCCAGAAAGAATTGAACATGAGGCAGAGACGTTGGGTCGAGTTATTTAAAGACTTCGACTGAGAGATTATATATCATCCAGGAAGGGCTAATGTAGTAGCCGATACTTTGAGTCGGCGAGGAGCTTCTATAGATATGATGATGGTTCAAGAATGGAAGTTATTAGAAAAATTAAGTGCTTTAACTATTTCAGCCCCAGAAGGTAGATCAGTTGTGAGTTGTGCTTACATAAGAATACAGCCCGAGTTATTTGATTTACTCAAGAACCAGCAATCAAAAGATGAAAAGTTGGAACAGATTTTAACAGATATCAAGAAATTTTCTCCTTTGGGATATACTCTATGGAGTGATGATATACTCTTATTTCAGAGATGTATTTGTATACTCAATGATGGAAATCTTAAGCAAGAGATTTTGAATGAAGCACGCAAGAGTTGTTACACTATTCATCCAAGTGTTGCAAAGATGTACCACGACCTTAAGTGGTAGTATTGGTGGAGTGGTATGAAGAAAGATATAACCAGATATATTTCACAGTGTTCAATATGCCAACAGGTTAAAGCAGAACATCAGAAACCCACAAGTTTATTACTTCCATTGCCTATTCTATAATGGAAATGGGATAATGTTACTATGGATTTTGTGATGGGTTTTACCCAGGATGACTAGAGGCTATGATGCTATATGGGTGATTGTTGATCGTTTGACTAAATCAACCCATTTTCTGCCTATCAAGAAGACTTATCCATTGAATAGATTTGCAAGAATTTATATTGAGGAGATCGTGAAGTTACACGGTGTTCCATCCAGCATTGTATCAGATCAAGATCCTCATTTTAGTTCTCATTTTTGGGGAGCTTTGCATAAGGCATTGGGATCTCAGTTGAAGTTTAGTACAGCATTTCATCTGCAGACAGACAGTCAATCAGAGAGGGCTATCAGGACTCTTGAAGATATGTTGAGAGCTTATATTCTAGATTTTCAAGGTAGTTGGGATGAGCATCTACCTTTGGTGGAATTTGCCTACAATAATAGTTTTCATTCAAGTATTAGAATGATACCGTATAAGGATATGTATGGATGACCATGTTGATCAACGATATGTTGGAAAGAGATTTGAGATAGGACTTTATTAGGTCTTGAAATTGTTGAGCAGACGACAGAAAAAATTTGAGCGATCAAAGTTAGAATGAAAATAGCCCAAGACAGAAAGAAAAGCTATACAGATAAGAGACAATGAGACCTTGAGTTTAAGGTAGGCGACCATGTTTGGTTGAGAGTCATTCTATTAAAGGTGTGCGAAGATTTGGCGTAACAGTGAAGCTTAGTCCTCGTTACATTGGTCCGTTTGAGATTTTGAGATGGATAGGGACTTTGGCATATGAGTTAGTTTTTCCACCTCAGTTGTCCCATGTTCATAACATGTTTCATGTTTCGATGTTGAGGAAGTATGTGCCAGATCCTCAGCTTGTAATTGATTTTCAGACTCTTAAAGTTAGAGAAGATGTGTCTTATGAAGAGATGCCTACCAGTATTCTAGAGCGAAAAGAAAAGATTTTGAGGAACCGATCAATTCCTCTTGTTAAGGTTCAATGGCAGCAACACTCATCAGAAGAGGCGATGTGAGAATAAGAAGAAGAGATGAGGAGTCTTTACCCCTCGTTGTTTGAGTAACCAAGTACGAATTTGGAGGACCAAATTCTTTTAAGGAGGGGAGAAATTGTAACGACCCATTAGAGGGCCCAGTATTTATTCAGGAATTATTTAATTAATTATTGAAGTATTTGATTAAGCGATTTTGCCAATTAATTATTTAATGTGGCAATTTAGAGATTTTGAAGGAAAAGAATAGCATTTATTTCTTTTTAGAGTTAAAGGAATTTGCCAAGGTGGCAATTTAGATTCTTAATTGAGAGAATAGTATTTAAATAGCATTTAAATGACATTTATTTTGTAGAAATTAAATGCAAGGACATGAAGGTAATTTTGGAGTTTTATTATTATTTGAGAGTTTTAATAATAATTTTTGTATTATTATTAATTAAGTGGGACTATGTATTTAAAGAAGAATGAGAATCCATGTATGAGATGGAATTGGATTAAGAGTCTCCTAGTCCCAATAGGAGAAGGTTTTGAGAGTCTCAAAGTTCAATTGGGAGAGGGATTCCAAGTTATAAAAGGAAAGGGATCTTGGACTTTATGTCTATATATAGAGCCCATAGCTTAGCTTTTCTTCACATTATGTGAAGAACAGAAAGGCCAAGAGATAGCAGAGGCTTGCTAGAGTCTTCAGGATCGCTCCAGGGTTCGATCAGAGAGTTCTATCAGGCAAGTATTCTTCCTGTAATCCCTTCCATTACAGGTTCATATCAGTTTTTCAGATTATTCCAGTTCTTCATTGAGTTCTTAGATTTTATATCAGTAAGCAGAGACGTATATAAATATATGCGTATAACAGTGAAGTTATGAGCAAGTTTCATTAATCCTTATCCATTTTGGATTGCAAGTTCCATTAATCCTTATCCATTTTGGATTGCAAGTTCCAGTAATCCTAATCCATTTTGGATTGCAAGTTCTATTAATCCTCATCCATTTTGGATCGCAAGTTCCAGTAATCCTTATCCATTTTGGATTGCAAGTTTTAATAATCCTTATCCACTTTGGATTGCAAGTTCCATTAATCCTTATCCATTTTGGATTGCAAGTTCTATTAATCCTTATCCATTTTGGATTGCAAGTTCCATTAATCCTTATCCATTTTGGATTGCAAGTTCCAGTAATCTTTATCCATTTTGGATTGCAAGTTCCATTAATCCTTATCCATTTTGGATTGCAAGTTCCAGTAATCCTTATCCATTTTGGATTGCAAGTTCCATTAATCCTTATCCATTTTGGATTGCAAGTTCCAGTAATCCTTATCCATTTTGGATTGCAAGTTCCAGTAATCCTTATCCATTTTGGATTGCAAGTTCCAGTAATCCTTATCCATTTTGGATTGCAAGTTCTATTAATCCTTATCCATTTTGGATTGCAAGTTTTATTAATCCTCATCCATTTTGGATTGCAAGTTCTATTATTCTAAGTTCTAATATCCGGATACCTTGTATCGTATCCGGATGTATCTAAAGTTCTTCGAGTATGATATCCGGATGGTTTGTTTATACATCCAGAAAGGTCAAGATAATATCTGGATGCCTATCTCAAAGTTGAATTTTTCATTCGAATAGTCCCCAATTATATCCAAATGCATCAGTGAGATATCCGGATGACCAGAATCATATCCGGATGTCATAGTTCATATCCGAATACTTCCCAGCATATCCGAATAGCTTCTTCTTTGAATGTCAGTGTATCCGGATGAGCCTTCTTCATATCTGGATGTCTTTCTTCTTATCCTGATATCCTTTCTGATATCCGGATGACTTTTCCAGAAATCTAATTTAGCTTCCAGTGAGTACTAATTCAAGTTTAATTCAATCAATGTATTCAATACCTTCCAAGATTGAATTCATAAGCCAGAACATGACAAGTTAATCATACCCATACCATAAATCATAATTCATAGAATCTTTGTATTCCAATATATAGATGAAGATCATATCATGTTCAATATTATTTTATTTTGACATGATCAGCATTATTTTGTGAGATTATGTGCATACATTTTGGTATGAGCATTGAGCATGACTTTATATGGAGCACTACATATCGTGTGCCAGCATTTATGTGAGCATTGCATTGCATTATGCGCGCTAGGCGGCCTGTCCGCGGGGATCCCATCAGTTTCAGTTTTAGCTCAGTTTATGAGTTGCTCGCCTGGTGGCAACCAGGGGGCTAGGGGCTTTGCCCACAGTATGTGCTTACAGTTTTTTATGTATGCAGGTTTCAGATCAGACAGGTATGTATTATCAGATTATGTGGGCCTATGAGCCAAAGTTGCATACCTTCATTTAGTTTACAGTTTATGTGCATTACATTTTTATGAATGCAATCAGACAGTGATTATACAGTACAAGTTTAGTCAGTTATTTATCAGTATCGATATTCTTCGATTCAGCCTCAGTATTCTTTCCAGCTTATTACTTGCTGAGCTTTTGTAGCTCACCTTGTACTCTTCACCCCTCCAGGTTCTAGCAGGGGAGTATCAGATGTGGGGCCTAGCAGCAGTGTTCAGTAGTGTGTGTACGTGGAGCCGCTCAAGATAAAAGATGTCTGGGAGTCTGTTGAGTTTCATAGTGTTTTCTTAGATTAGATCTTATTTTATATTTCAGTTGAGGGATTGTCCCTCAGTAAGAGTTTATGCATTTCAGTTTGTATTGACTAAGAGTTTTTATTCCAATTGATTGAGATGTTCAGTATTGGTATCAGATTTCAGATTATCAGTTAGTTTATTTTATTTTCCCCGTAGCACCTCTTCTCGGGCAGTTCTAGGAGAGGGGGTGTTACAGTATTGGTATCAGAGCGGTGTTTTGAGGAGTCTCCAGTACACACATAAGATGTTGGGTAGAGTTAGGACTTGTGTCCATCAGTTAGATATGTTGGCCCAATTAGCAGTATTCTAACCCTAAGTGGTGATGCAGAAAGATGAGTAATAGAGGTGGACGACCCCGTACTCGCAGTCAGGCTGCTTTTATGCTGGACGAGGTTCTAGTGTCCACACCAGTCTTACCAGGAGAGTCCAGTCGTGATCTACGGCAGGGAATGGCCGAGATGTGAAGTATGTTAGCAAAATTGATGAGGGTAATAAATACCCTAGTTACTAATCAGGTAAGGGAATCACAAGTTCCCCAAGAAGTAGGAGGTAGTAGAGGAGATAAGCCAGTCGCTCCAGCAGCTCTAGTTGTGGAGGCAAATACAGGGAGTTAGCTATTAAAGGATTTCGTCGCCTTCCGACCATCAACATTCCATGGAGGCACAGATGCAGCAGCAGTTGAGAATTTGATGCTATCGATTGTATGGACGATCGCCGAGTGCGACTTAACACATTCTTGTTTAGAGGTGATGCCGAGAGATGGGGGAAGACCACCCGCCAGAGGTTGGTAATCAAGAACCCACATGGATCAAATTTTAGCAAGTGTTCAATGACGCTTATTATTCAGCATGGGTCAAGTACCAAAAAGTTTTTAAGTTCGTTGAGTTGGTGTAAGGTACCAAGACAGTGGCCCAATGTGAGGCAGAGTTTACAGCCTTAACTAGATATGTCTTAGAGTTGGTGTCCATTGAAGCAAAGAAGGCTGCTAAATTTCAGAGATGATTGTGTGTTGATATTATCCATTCTTTTGGAGGAGCTCAGAGTGTGGATTATGCCACGGTAGTTCAGCAAGCATATGCTATCAAGAGAAATGTTTGAGAATTGTGAGATCGAGGTACATGATAAGAAGTTATTTGGAGACTTAGAAATTCTTGATGTTAGGAATTTTGATTTGATCCTTGGCATGGATCGGTTGTCAAGGCATTATGCAAGAGTTGACCGTCGATGGAAGATTATAGACTTTGATTTAGCTCGACAGCCAGTCTAGATATATAGAGGAGTTAAGCCTATGGCTATGATTCCTATAATCTCAGTAATGAAAGTAAAGAAGCTGATGTGTAATGGATGTGAAGTTTACCTAGTTTTTGTTACCTCAGATGAGGGAAGCAAGAGGAAGTTGTTTGAGGTGCCAGTAGTACAAGATTTCTCAGATGTTTCTTTAATGAATTATCAAGATTACCTCCTCAGAGAGGAGCAGAGTTTACTATTGAGTTATTACCTAGTATACAGCCTATTTCTAAGGATCCATATCGAATGGCACCTGATAAGCTAAAGGAGTTAAGGACCTAGTTAGAAGAATTAATAGAAAAAGGGTTTTATCTGACCTAGTTCATCCCCGTGAGGGTGCACTAGTAATGTTCGTGAGGAAGAAAGATGGATCTTTGAGGTTGTGCATAGATTATCGCCAACTAAATCAGATGACAGTGAAGAATAAGTATCCTTTACCTGGAGTGGATGATTTATTATACCAGTTGCGAGGAGTTAAAGTGTTCTCAAAGTAGACTTAAGATCAAATGCGAGTTAGAGATGATGATATTCAAAAGACTACTTTCAGGACTCGCTATGGACACTACGAGTTTGTGGTGATGCCATTTGAGTTAATGAATGCTCCAACTATTTTCATGGATTTGATGAATCGAGTTCTACGTGAGTACTAGATTGCTTCATTATTGTCTTCATAAATGATATTCTAGCTACTCACCAGTGTAGAGGAGAATACAAAGCATCTTACTATGGTATTGCAGAGGCTTAAAGAAGAGCAACTATATGCTAAGTTCAACAAGTGTGCGTTTAGCTCACTTAGATTGGATTTCTAGGCCATGTGGTGTTTGAAGATGGCATTTCAGTAGATCTAAACAGGACTAAAGCAGTTATGGATTGGCCGAGACCTACGATAGTGACAAAGATACGTAGTTTCCTAGGTCTTGTAGGATATTATAGGTGATTCATTGAGGGATTTGTTCGTTTATCTTCCCCTATGACTAAGATAACAAGGAAATGAGAGAAGTTGGAATGGAATGACGCGTGTGAAGGAATGACGCGTGTGAACGTGCTTTCAAAAAAATTAAAATAGAAGTTAACTACTACACCAGTTTTAGCTATACCAAGAAGTGGAGATAAATTTTCCATTTACAGTAATGATTCCATTAGGATTGGGATGCGTATTGATGTAATTGGGTTGAGTTAATGCTTATGCATCCAGATAATTGAAGAAACACGAGATGAACTACCCTACTCATGATTTGGAGTTGGCAACGATAGTATTTGCATTGAAGATATAGCGACACTATTTATATGGTGAGAAAGTCGAGATTTATACAGATCATAAGAGTTTACATTTTCTTCTATCCCAGAAAGAATTGAACATGAGGCAGAGACGTTGGGTCGAGTTATTTAAAGACTTCGACTGAGAGATTATATATCATCCAGGAAGGGCTAATGTAGTAGCCGATACTTTGAGTCGGCGAGGAGCTTCTATAGATATGATGATGGTTCAAGAATGGAAGTTATTAGAAAAATTAAGTGCTTTAACTATTTCAGCCCCAGAAGGTAGATCAGTTGTGAGTTGTGCTTACATAAGAATACAGCCCGAGTTATTTGATTTACTCAAGAACCAGCAATCAAAAGATGAAAAGTTGGAACAGATTTTAACAGATATCAAGAAATTTTCTCCTTTGGGATATACTCTATGGAGTGATGATATACTCTTATTTCAGAGATGTATTTGTATACTCAATGATGGAAATCTTAAGCAAGAGATTTTGAATGAAGCACGCAAGAGTTGTTACACTATTCATCCAAGTGTTGCAAAGATGTACCACGACCTTAAGTGGTAGTATTGGTGGAGTGGTATGAAGAAAGATATAACCAGATATATTTCACAGTGTTCAATATGCCAACAGGTTAAAGCAGAACATCAGAAACCCACAAGTTTATTACTTCCATTGCCTATTCTATAATGGAAATGGGATAATGTTACTATGGATTTTGTGATGGGTTTTACCCAGGATGACTAGAGGCTATGATGCTATATGGGTGATTGTTGATCGTTTGACTAAATCAACCCATTTTCTGCCTATCAAGAAGACTTATCCATTGAATAGATTTGCAAGAATTTATATTGAGGAGATCGTGAAGTTACACGGTGTTCCATCCAGCATTGTATCAGATCAAGATCCTCATTTTAGTTCTCATTTTTGGGGAGCTTTGCATAAGGCATTGGGATCTCAGTTGAAGTTTAGTACAGCATTTCATCTGCAGACAGACAGTCAATCAGAGAGGGCTATCAGGACTCTTGAAGATATGTTGAGAGCTTATATTCTAGATTTTCAAGGTAGTTGGGATGAGCATCTACCTTTGGTGGAATTTGCCTACAATAATAGTTTTCATTCAAGTATTAGAATGATACCGTATAAGGATATGTATGGATGACCATGTTGATCACCGATATGTTGGAAAGAGATTTGAGATAGGACTTTATTAGGTCTTGAAATTGTTGAGCAGACGACAGAAAAAATTTGAGCGATCAAAGTTAGAATGAAAATAGCCCAAGACAGAAAGAAAAGCTATACAGATAAGAGACAATGAGACCTTGAGTTTAAGGTAGGCGACCATGTTTGGTTGAGAGTCATTCTATTAAAGGTGTGCGAAGATTTGGCGTAACAGTGAAGCTTAGTCCTCGTTACATTGGTCCGTTTGAGATTTTGAGATGGATAGGGACTTTGGCATATGAGTTAGTTTTTCCACCTCAGTTGTCCCATGTTCATAACATGTTTCATGTTTCGATGTTGAGGAAGTATGTGCCAGATCCTCAGCTTGTAATTGATTTTCAGACTCTTAAAGTTAGAGAAGATGTGTCTTATGAAGAGATGCCTACCAGTATTCTAGAGCGAAAAGAAAAGATTTTGAGGAACCGATCAATTCCTCTTGTTAAGGTTCAATGGCAGCAACACTCATCAGAAGAGGCGATGTGAGAATAAGAAGAAGAGATGAGGAGTCTTTACCCCTCGTTGTTTGAGTAACCAAGTACGAATTTGGAGGACCAAATTCTTTTAAGGAGGGGAGAAATTGTAACGACCCATTAGAGGGCCCAGTATTTATTCAGGAATTATTTAATTAATTATTGAAGTATTTGATTAAGCGATTTTGCCAATTAATTATTTAATGTGGCAATTTAGAGATTTTGAAGGAAAAGAATAGCATTTATTTCTTTTTAGAGTTAAAGGAATTTGCCAAGGTGGCAATTTAGATTCTTAATTGAGAGAATAGTATTTAAATAGCATTTAAATGACATTTATTTTGTAGAAATTAAATGCAAGGACATGAAGGTAATTTTGGAGTTTTATTATTATTTGAGAGTTTTAATAATAATTTTTGTATTATTATTAATTAAGTGGGACTATGTATTTAAAGAAGAATGAGAATCCATGTATGAGATGGAATTGGATTAAGAGTCTCCTAGTCCCAATAGGAGAAGGTTTTGAGAGTCTCAAAGTTCAATTGGGAGAGGGATTCCAAGTTATAAAAGGAAAGGGATCTTGGACTTTATGTCTATATATAGAGCCCATAGCTTAGCTTTTCTTCACATTATGTGAAGAACAGAAAGGCCAAGAGATAGCAGAGGCTTGCTAGAGTCTTCAGGATCGCTCCAGGGTTCGATCAGAGAGTTCTATCAGGCAAGTATTCTTCCTGTAATCCCTTCCATTACAGGTTCATATCAGTTTTTCAGATTATTCCAGTTCTTCATTGAGTTCTTAGATTTTATATCAGTAAGCAGAGACGTATATAAATATATGCGTATAACAGTGAAGTTATGAGCAAGTTTCATTAATCCTTATCCATTTTGGATTGCAAGTTCCATTAATCCTTATCCATTTTGGATTGCAAGTTCCAGTAATCCTAATCCATTTTGGATTGCAAGTTCTATTAATCCTCATCCATTTTGGATCGCAAGTTCCAGTAATCCTTATCCATTTTGGATTGCAAGTTCTAATAATCCTTATCCACTTTGGATTGCAAGTTCCATTAATCCTTATCCATTTTGGATTGCAAGTTCTATTAATCCTTATCCATTTTGGATTGCAAGTTCCATTAATCCTTATCCATTTTGGATTGCAAGTTCCAGTAATCTTTATCCATTTTGGATTGCAAGTTCCATTAATCCTTATCCATTTTGGATTGCAAGTTCCAGTAATCCTTATCCATTTTGGATTGCAAGTTCCATTAATCCTTATCCATTTTGGATTGCAAGTTCCAGTAATCCTTATCCATTTTGGATTGCAAGTTCCAGTAATCCTTATCCATTTTGGATTGCAAGTTCCAGTAATCCTTATCCATTTTGGATTGCAAGTTCTATTAATCCTTATCCATTTTGGATTGCAAGTTTTATTAATCCTCATCCATTTTGGATTGCAAGTTCTATTATTCTAAGTTCTAATATCCGGATACCTTGTATCGTATCCGGATGTATCTAAAGTTCTTCGAGTATGATATCCGGATGGTTTGTTTATACATCCAGAAAGGTCAAGATAATATCTGGATGCCTATCTCAAAGTTGAATTTTTCATTCGAATAGTCCCCAATTATATCCAAATGCATCAGTGAGATATCCGGATGACCAGAATCATATCCGGATGTCATAGTTCATATCCGAATACTTCCCAGCATATCCGAATAGCTTCTTCTTTGAATGTCAGTGTATCCGGATGAGCCTTCTTCATATCTGGATGTCTTTCTTCTTATCCTGATATCCTTTCTGATATCCGGATGACTTTTCCAGAAATCTAATTTAGCTTCCAGTGAGTACTAATTCAAGTTTAATTCAATCAATGTATTCAATACCTTCCAAGATTGAATTCATAAGCCAGAACATGACAAGTTAATCATACCCATACCATAAATCATAATTCATAGAATCTTTGTATTCCAATATATAGATGAAGATCATATCATGTTCAATATTATTTTATTTTGACATGATCAGCATTATTTTGTGAGATTATGTGCATACATTTTGGTATGAGCATTGAGCATGACTTTATATGGAGCACTACATATCGTGTGCCAGCATTTATGTGAGCATTGCATTGCATTATGCGCGCTAGGCGGCCTGTCCGCGGGGATCCCATCAGTTTCAGTTTTAGCTCAGTTTATGAGTTGCTCGCCTGGTGGCAACCAGGGGGCTAGGGGCTTTGCCCACAGTATGTGCTTACAGTTTTTTATGTATGCAGGTTTCAGATCAGACAGGTATGTATTATCAGATTATGTGGGCCTATGAGCCAAAGTTGCATACCTTCATTTAGTTTACAGTTTATGTGCATTACATTTTTATGAATGCAATCAGACAGTGATTATACAGTACAAGTTTAGTCAGTTATTTATCAGTATCGATATTCTTCGATTCAGCCTCAGTATTCTTTCCAGCTTATTACTTGCTGAGCTTTTGTAGCTCACCTTGTACTCTTCACCCCTCCAGGTTCTAGCAGGGGAGTATCAGATGTGGGGCCTAGCAGCAGTGTTCAGTAGTGTGTGTACGTGGAGCCGCTCAAGATAAAAGATGTCTGGGAGTCTGTTGAGTTTCATAGTGTTTTCTTAGATTAGATCTTATTTTATATTTCAGTTGAGGGATTGTCCCTCAGTAAGAGTTTATGCATTTCAGTTTGTATTGACTAAGAGTTTTTATTCCAATTGATTGAGATGTTCAGTATTGGTATCAGATTTCAGATTATCAGTTAGTTTATTTTATTTTCCCCGTAGCACCTCTTCTCGGGCAGTTCTAGGAGAGGGGGTGTTACACTTATGAGAGACTTCTATTACATGAGACGTGTTTCATGAAGTTCTTACACATAAACGCATGTTATTCTCTTACGTGAAATCATGATGCATATATGAAATGTATTTTTCTGAAAATTGTATGCTATTGACTTTTTAACTGTTGCATTTATAAAATTCGTGTGGCCATACTGTTGTACCTATCTGTTGTTGGCCGAGGGAAAAAGTCGGATATCCCCCAAGAGGCGCTATGCGTGCGCCATCGAGAAAGCTCTCGTGGGGAAGACCGTGAGCTTAAGGAACAACGGATGTGGTGCTTGCATGAGTGCTATGAAGTCGGGCCAAAGTGACATGGTTAGGGACCTCCCGAGAGGCGCTATGCGTGCGCCATTGAGAAAGCTCTCGTTGGAGGAGGCTAACGTGTTCACGAGGCACTTCGGAGTAGTTCTTGTTGTTTCCGCATACATTTTATACCTGATCATGCATCAATATAAACTGTTTTTGGAGTTTCTCACTAGAAGATTCATCTTCTAATTGGACTATATCCCTGGAATATTCAAACGTTCCAGGTTCGACGAGCGGCTCTAAAGGAAAGGAGGTAGCTGAAGAATAAGTTTAATTTGCTGTTTATAGCATGTTTAGAATATTTTCATTTATATGCGAACCTATGTATGTCTTGGATATGTTTAAGACGTTCAGTTATATCTTGCGAGAGATGATGTCCATGTAATTCATTTTGTAAACGTCTTGAACAATTTTATGATAAATAAAGTATTATGGTTGTGAACCATATCAGGTTCGATCTATATTCCGCATTCAAGATTTTAACGCCTGTCTTAGCTATTCGATTATTGGGTTTGTTAAGCTGAGAAGGTGTAAATTTGGATTTTTAGGATATTGTGTGATGTATGACAGCTATTGTTATATGAAAAATTTTTATATTCCTGAAATCCTAAGTTATAACACGCTCAAGAAATTTGAGGTGTTACAATTTGGATTTAGGACATGTCAAATATGGAGAATTTGTATCTTGAATATCTAAAACAAAAGATCTTAAAAGTTTGAAACTAGCACCTGAAAGATGACCTAATCTATGATGCCAAACAGAAAAAGAAACATTACAAGCTTTAGCAATAACAAAAGTTGTAACAGAATACGAAGATTGTCAATTAATGGCAGGTTGGAAATCCTATTGTAAGTAGAACAATCCATCTTGCATTTTAGCTAGTCCAATCGTCATCCACAATGTTGATTCTTTTCTGTTAGCTTCTCTTAGCTGAGCTCGGTATATAAGCTGCAGCTATTGCTTTGTTTCTGCAATCTTTGGTGATCAATTGCAAATTCCTAATATTTCTAGTTTTCCCTTTTAAGATTTGTCATGGTATTAGAGCCCTAAGACCTATTGTTTCGTGATTCATCTTTGTTTTCTTTTGTCATGGTATCTACCAAAAATAATAAGCTAATAGCAAAATTTTAGCATATGTTGTAAAGATGTTTTATTTAATCTTGTTAAAGCACAGTTAAAATTACTAGTTGCCAGGTACCTTCTTGATCACAACCACTAAAAGAATACAATAACCAACCAAACAACCATCCGATATTATATACTCAGACACAACAACAAAATCAAACTAATTGAACAACCATATGATAACCAACCGAACAACCATTGAACAAATAAACAAATTAATTGAACAGTTATATGACAAACTAATAGAACAACTATATGACAACCAAAAAAACTAATCCGCAAATGTACACCAACCAAATAACCAATTTCATTTAAAAACACCAAGACAAATAGAAAAAATAAGAAAATTCGTAGAGACAACCCTAGCATGTACCAGAAAATAAACCACAAAGTAACGGTTAGGGTTTCGCAACACATACAAAGGGATTAATGATTCTAATAGTTGAGTACCTGAATATTGAAAACCTAGGTATTCAACTTCAACCTTCGAAGAAACTGTAACAAAAGGACCAAATAATGTCAAACAATATCAATTGATTGAGATCACAAAATTGATTGTGTCGTTAAAGCTTCACTGAACAATGAACCAAAAAAAGAAAATTTGGAAAAGCCATAGAGAAGCTTACACGAAACTAAGATTGAGGATGACATAGGCAACTCGATATGCAGGAGCTTCGATCGCTAATTGTATGAAAGAAAATAGAGTGAAGAGAAAGGAAAAACATGAAGAATCGAGCCGAATTTGGATTGACAGGAAGAAGGGGTGAAAATCTAAAATAGGTAGAGGGATTTGGATTTGAGGGGAAGAAGAAGATTTGGATTTGGTAGGGATTTGGATTTGACGGGATGAGGTAGAGATTAGGACGCTCGGCAAGAATATGGAGTAAAAAGCTATGGAATTAAGTGGTTAAAAGAAAGATGATGTTTTGCCTCAAAAACAATATTTTGGAAAAAGAAAGATGAAGAATTAAAAGAGAAATTTATAAAAAAAAAAAAAAAAAATTCCTAATTAAGATTATGAATATATATTTGGCGAGAAATATTTAAGTTGATTTTTTAGGCTCAATAACAATAAGATTTCTTAGTTAATAGCTAGAAATTTAAAATCTGTCGTTAAAAACTAATTTTACACCACATTTAACGAGGGTATAAATAATTCCTCACTATAATCATGAAAATTATGCTTTTAACGATAGACTATTTGTCCTCTCATTAATTGTCTCTCATTAAAGGCACTGTTTTTTTATAGTGTTGTCCAAGCTGTCGACCAATTATGGCGTTTGCAAGGTGAGTCATTGACTGTCTTTGGAAGATGAATCAACCGCTCCCAGTGACCTAGAAGCCAGTCGACTACTCTTGGAGCCTGTCGACTAGTCATGCTATACTAGGTTAAAACAGTTGACAATCTTGAGATCGACCGAACATTCCAGCCCCAAGAGAAAATAGCAACAGAGGGCACTCGAAACTTGATCGGGCTACATGCTTGGACTCTCAAAACTGTTATAAAAGAATGATAAGATCATGGGAACAAATTTACATAAAAACCATTATTTACTAGTAAATAGTAAAAATTCCAATTTCACCGCACGAGTCATTTGTTCTACACACATAAAATACAAACAAGGACCGTTTATTCATAAAACCCATAACATAAAAAAATAATCCTCTCACGACTCATGAACTGCATATACCGGTGATGCATCTTCCATTACCACTTTCCCCTTTTCAAAACTCGAGCCATCTGTATGGTTAGTAATAAGGGGTGAGTCCTAAGACTCAATAAAGACAATATGTAAAATAGCAAATCATAAATTCATGACAAACATAGAAAAACATGGAATAAGTCATACATGCAGGCCCGTCCACCTCATCCATCTTGGACTCTTGATGACCCCATATGACTTTCCCCAAGCCCAAACATGAGCTCCGTTAGTCCCAAATCATAGCCTCATGCCGAAGCACTCCCCTATTATCATATGCAAGTCATGATAGAATAATTTGCATATAAAACATATTAAACCCTTAAAATATTAGTTTTTTATGCCTTAATAGCCCATTTGGAAAATTTTCTCCACAGTGTTAAAATCATTGATATTACTCCTCAAAATTCTTTTAACAAAAATTAAACACAATAAGATAAAAGAATCATTTAAATAAATATTACTAATATCAACTTCCATCTAAAATTAGACATTTTGCACTTGCCTTGCTGTTTATGCTCACATTGTTAGTTCTTTCCTTCCAATTCCTCTCTCTCTCGTTGTTGTCTTCCAATCTCTTCTCTTCTAATTTCTCTCTCACTGCTGTCTTTCTAATTTTTCTCTCTCACTGCCTATCTTCCAATCTCTCTCTCTCTCTCTCTCTCTCTCTCTCTCTCACTCACTCAAATTAAACTTCTCAAATCTTCCCTCAAACCTAGGGTGAGGTTAGTATAATTAAATTTTCAACTTCATCATTGCCCACTTAATATTTTTTATTACCCATTAGTCTTTTTATCATTACCCATTCCCATTATCTTCTTTTATTTGCCTACTAATTCCCCACTTGAACTTTTTTGATTAATTAATCTACCCTTACCCACTAATTCCCATTTTAACTTTCTTTTGATTTATTATTTCCCACTTAACCCACTAACTCAACCCATTTACTTAGCCTTATCTATTCACTTAGCATCCTTTCGTTAATTAATCTATCCACTTAGCTTTCTAGGCCAGCACACAGCTACTCCACCAGCCTTGGACACCAACCCACATCTCACGGCATGCGTCACATAGGCCTACGCGCTTGCGCATGGCTACCTCCAAAATAAATAACTTTTAGTGCCTCTACCAAGCCTCGAACCCGTGGCCTCCTTCTTCCCTAGCACACGTGTAACCACCTAATTTGCAAACCTCTTTATTAATATATATGTGCAAATTAATTATATACTAATCCAAGATTCCATTCACAAAAATTAAATTCCAATATTATTATACTCCCAAGGTTCAAACCCGCAACCTATTGGATCCCTTGTGCGCACATAACCACTAAGCTACAAGACTTCTTATTTACATATTTGCAACGATTAATTTTAAGCCAACTGCTAGATTACAAAATTATACTTTGATCCAAAAAATTTCTAAAAACTTCCAACCAGCTCTCTATTCACAAACAAAATAATATTAATTTTCTCCATTAAATTTCTCAATCCACAATTTCCAATAAATTACAAATAAATCATTTCACATACAAAAATTAATTATTATTATTATTTTAAAATACTGGGATGTTACATTAACAATAACCCTTTGCCACTAACCGAGTTTTATAGGTGAAAACGTATCCATCAACACCGATTTTTCTATTGAAGATCCATTTACACCTGACAGGAATAGTTACCTTAGGTGGATCTATCAAGACCCAAACCTGATTGGAGTACATAGACTCCATCTCAGATTCCTCAACTATTTGCCACTTCAAGACATCGATATCAGATATCGCCTCCTCATAGGTGGTAGGGTTAACTAACTTGTCACTATCCCCATACAAGAACAATTTATGTACTTTCTCCATCGATAAACCATACTATCGAACCAGAGAATGAGACACTCTACTAGACCTACGAGGAACTTGTGGATGATTTCCCTCACTTGATTCACCATGCTCAATAATCTGATTAGGTATTTGTGGAACAAAAAAACCTCTCTTCTGCCAAATCTATTTTCTTTCCCATACCATCCTCTTGGATGAACTCTTCTTCCAAGAAGATGACATGCCTAGCGACCACAACCTTTGGGTCAGCTAAAAAATAGATATAATACCCTAAACTATCTTTAGGATATCCCACAAAATAACCTTTCTTATATCTAGGATCCAACTTATCTCTTCTCAACCTTTTTGCAAAAACCAAGCAACCCCAAATCCTAACATGCTTAAGACTCGATAGTTTCCTAACCCATATCTCATATGGTGTAGTTGAAGGAGATTTAGTCGATACTCGATTTATCAAATAAATAGCGATAAAAATAACATATCCCCATAGTGAAATAGGCAAATTCATGTAGATTAGCATATAACTAACCATGTCTAACAGAGTTTGATTTCTACATTCAACTACACTGTTTAACTATGGTGTATAAGGAGGAGTCAATTGTGAAACTATACCACAAACCTTAAGATAGTCAACAAACTCAGTACTCAAGTATTCATCTCCTCGATCTAATCATAGAATCTTGATACTCTTTCTTATTTAGTTTTCTACTTCAACCTTGAACTCTTTGAACTTTTCAAATACTTCAAACTTGTGCTTCATTAAGTACATGTAACCATACCATGATAAATCATCAATAAAAGTTACAAAGTAGATATAACTTGTAATACTCGAGATTTTTTAGAATCAAATATGACATAATGCCTGAGACAAAAGTTCATTTTCTGAGCTAGGGGCAAAGTCATAATTATGGAAGTTCGGGTACGAGTGCAATTAACTAAAAATCTTGGGAATTTATGAGATTCAATGATAACTTTAGGGGACCAAAGTGAAATGGACTTCAAAGTTTTATTAAAACTAACTTTGGATTCCAAAAGTTATCAAAAGTGGCTATGGATTTCAAACCCAAAATAAATCAAGCTTGGGACACATGGCGTTATAGGAAGAAAGTAATGATGATAACTCATATCTCGAGGACATGTGGCACCATAGGATGAAAGTAATCATTATGACTCAAATCTCCATGACACGTGGTGAAAATCCATTCGTCGAAGGGTTTAAAATGTCATGATTAGGCCCATATCTCAAGGGCCACTTGTACACAAGGGGAAGAAATCAATGATTATGGTGCAAATCTCAAGTTCCAAGTGTTACCATCTTAAGAAAGCCAAGTGTCCCAATATTATGGATTTAAGGGCTCTATATAAGCATGCTTTGGGTTGGGTTTTTGGCCACTAAATTAAGGGGGTAAGTTGCTTATAATAAGGGAGAAATTCTATCAAAAAAAGGGAAGGAAGCTCTACCCGAGTGGAAGCCAAAAGCAAGCCATCAGAAGATACGAGCTCATCTCGAAACCCTTGTAAACAGTTACCAAAACTATGAGCTAAGCTCTTTTTTTTCTGTAATCACGTAGAGGGTCAAAATAGAATTATGTAGGTTCAAACAGCACTCGAATCGGAGTTAAAATGAGATAGTTATGCCCATTTTAATTTTCAAGGTCGGAAGTCTATGCAGCGTGTGCGCCACACGAGCCCAACAAGGCTGTGCATCTAGGTGCGTGGAAGCCCCTTGTGGTGGTGTGTGTGGGCATGTGAGAGGCCCTTTGGGCTTGAAATTTTTCATGTAATCTCATCTTTTTAATGGCTATCTACCCATACAAAAATATTTTAGGTTTGGTAACCATAAGGTCTCGGTTTTTACAGAAACAGCTCAGTTGGAGCAACGTTTGGCCTTAAATTTGTGCAACCAAGAAGTGAGAAGCTACGGTGAGTGGTCCTTATGCATGTAAACTATTCTTGCATGCATCTTGCTTCAATTTGATCACTCTTGACTTCATTTATAAGTGGTTGTGGCTTGCGTTTCATGGTTTCCTTGTTTCCAAGCATATCCTCCCTATTTTGCATGTATCATGGCGTTTTTGTGAACATGGTGTGAGTGGTTCTTATGCATGCTCCTTGATGCCTATTTATCATTCTTAGGTTTCATTTGTGGATGTGTTATTGCTTACGTCTATGTTCCCTTTGTTTCGAGCATATTTTTTTTACTTTGTTACATCGGGTTTGACCATGACAGCTTTCGTGTGCGGCTTGTGGCTTGCATATCATATTCCTTCTGCTTTTTCATTCAACATGTCATGGTTGAGGGATTACATCTCATGTATTACTTCTTTTGAGCATATATTGCCTATTTTATACTCATCTCAGTATTCGTATCTATGGTTAGTGGTTGGGACATCACGTGGGATCTTGTGCTCTTGCGGTGAGCTACCATGATGATTGCAGGACATCACAGGGGATCTCGTGCTCTTGCGGTGAGCCATGATCTCACGCTCTTGTGGTGAGCTACCATGATGACTCCAAGGGTGATTGTAACCCCCTGACCTGATTACCACCTGGGAAGTTTTATATTGGCATGATCTTGGAAGATTTGTACTTATCTCTGCATATTTATTGGCATAGCTACATATTGCTCTTGCATGCATAGTTTTCTTTCCTTGTACTACTCACTTAGATGTAACAATCTAACTTGGGTGTTTCATACCTCTGGGATATTCAACGTCCCAAGTATATCAGTCGTGCCAGGTACCCAGAGATAAGCATGAGAAAGAAAAAAAAAAGGGCTACAAGGAGGCCAAAGTTTAGTTTAATTTTCTATTACTCATGTTCTATGGTTCTTATGTAATCTTTGGGTATGTTATCAGAGTTGTGTATCGCAGTTGTATAAACAGGGGTTACATAGGGCTTGGATTTACTTAGTATGCTATTAAAGTTGTAAATCGTGATTACTATGTACCATGATTGTGATAAGAGTTATTTGACGAATTTTTGAAAGTCATGCATTATGGTGTACTCATATTAGAGGTTTACTCATATTAGAGGTTTTATTATTGGAAATCCCTTTTTATCTATCTTCAGCTAGCTATCAGGTTCGATCCATCGCTTCCGTTGGTAAGGATTTCCATAACGCCCTTGTGGATATTATCTTGTATTTAGCTTCAGCATATAATTAAAGAGTGGGGCATTACATAACCACCCTGGGCCATAACATTTATGGGGCTGCATACATCTGAATGTACAAATCCTAACAATTCAGTACCCTTTTCCCCTTCTCCAACAAAAGGAGACTTAGTTATTTTCCCGAGAATACATGACTCACAAGTTGGCTTGGATTTAGCACACAAATCACATATAAGAGCCCAATGAGCTAACTTCATAAGCCTACTCTAGCCGATATGACCCAGCTTAAGGTGCCACAACTGTTTGGGATTAATTTGATTACCTCGAGAATGCTTCTTTTTTAATGTGGTATTAGGTCTAGCAACTATTTGCTGACTATATTCATATGCATGTGTTTCTAGGAAATATAGACCATTTATCATCACAGCTTTGCAAACACACACATTATCAAACATTCATTGCATGCAAAAGAAAATGTACAACCGTGACTTACAAGTTGTGGAATTAAAACAACATTCCAAATCACATTTAGTATATGTAAATAGTCATATAAAACCAACACATGCCCAAAAGGTAAATGTAATACCCTGTTTTCCAAGCGTATTATAACTTGGGACAATTTTGGGATAATAATTTTTTTATTTCAAAACTAATGCTAAACCATATCATTCCTCATATCTTTCCCAAAATTTCCATTCATCTATCTCGAAAGAAAATCATCATAAACATGAAATGTGGAACTTAAGAATCAAACCTTAACCTTTAACATTAACTATAAATAAGGTTATACATCATCATTCCTCAAAATGTTCAGATTTCAAAGAAGCAGACTTAAATACGTAGGCTACATAACATACAATCAATACATCATGCACTTTGCTAAGTGCCATTTCATGCCTCTTTCATCCTCATTTTTGTTATAATCTCCATCTAGAACATTTGAATATTCCAAGGGCAAAGACTAGGTTAGATGATGAATCATCTAAGGGTACAAAATTCATATTTCGTGCATGGATGCAATATGCAAAATATCATCTTTCTCTTAGTTTGAGTTTACACCCAACTGCTACTCTCTATTTTACAACCACCTTATCAGGTCGAGGTGTATGGGGGCAGCCTTGGTAAAGCAACGATGTCAGTCCCTAATTTCAGACCCTATGCAATGCATGACCAATAATATCATCATGTACATATGCGTTTTTCACCATCAATACATGTGAATGCAATCTACATGATGTATAGCATAACAAGGCATGTCAACATGATAAAACCATTTACATAAAACCGGGTTTTGGGTTGAACCACTTATCTCAAACGTATCTCAGAATATCTTAATTCTCATGCTAGGCTTCTAACATGCTCAACTTGAAACCTCAACTTACCTTAGCCAGCATATTTATTCAAGAATATCAATATTATATTTTTCATAATTTCCTCCTAATTTTCCTCTATTTCTTCCTATTTTTCCTCAATAATCCCACACTAAATAATTCCTCAAACATTTCTTCAATTTTTCTGCTATCACAATTCAGAAAATAATTTTTGATAAAAACCACTCACCTTGACTTAGCTTCTCAGGCTTCCTCGCCTAGTTGTTCACTGCTTGTGGCCATGGCAGCCACCATTTGCCGCTTCTTGCCTTTGCTTCCAGCCACCATCGCCAGCCATCTCTCTCTCGATCTCTCTTCTCCCTCTCATTCCCTCTCTAGGCCCAAGCTCTCAAATTCACTTGGAATGGCTTTGAGAACAACCTCATGGCCCTATTTATAGGTTTGGACTCCAAAATGATCCAAAGCTAGAATGAATTAACTTTTAAAATCCACAATCATAACCCTTACTAACTCACCATTCCTTACCAAACCTCACATCACCTCACCATACCTTACAATTAACCTTAAGACCATACCCTCAATTAATTTCATAATCCCTTTTAAGACTTTGTACAATTGCTATTACATCCTCAAATATCGAATTAATAATCATCGAGGTACTTAAAATCCAAAATTAATAATTCCAAATTACTCGATAAGGACGATTTCATCCCAGTGTCCTTATCAAGCTATCGGGCTATTGTTTCATCCCGAAACCACCTCAAGGTTGATCTTTGCATGAAATAGGAGCCTTCTCAGGGTTTCATTGACTTCTTGAAAGTCCCCTGCAATTTGGTTTTTCAGCCTGAATCATAGCTATACTAAAACAGTCTCGGTTCTAATTTCTTTTAATACCATAAATCCTATCTCGGAATGCTCGTCAATACCATATCATTTTCCTTAGACATTTACACTCCAGGGCATTCCCTACAGTCGATTCGACTATTTAAAATGCTTAAACTATCTTATAAATCCTTAAACTTGACTCTTTTAACATTATGAAATATAGAATATTTTAATATATTACTCATTTTGATTTAGGGTATTACAGTAAAGATACATAAATAGTCCCTATGGATGATGCAACAACGATTGCCCCATTACCAACTCTCAAAACCACCTCATGCTTCCCAAGCACCCTACTTCGATTGAGATCCTACGCAAACAAACAAATATGAGAAGTAGCATCAGAATCCACAATCCAAGAAACAGGGTATCGACCAATCAAAAGATTAGTCTCAATAACACACATAGAAATAAAAATAGCTTAACCCTCTGGATGCTTTCCCTTAAAGCTCCTTAGATAGTCTGGGTAGTTCCTCTTCCATTGTCCCTTCTGATCTAAAAAATAACAATTACTCTTGCCTTGAACCTCTTTACCCTTTGAATATGTCTGACCACCACCCTTGTTGGCCTGAAGAACATTTTTCTTCCTTTTCCTAAACTTATGCCTTTTCTGAGAAGAAGATGAGTCAACAACGAGAACTCTTTCCCTACCTCTGTGACGCCTCGTTCCCACTTACGGGTGCCACTCGTGAACAATTACCCGAATTGTCCACCTGCCCGGCCTTTGGTGAAGGGCAGACTATGTTTCAAGACGAAACGCCCTAGGTGAGAACTAGTCTCGTCCTTCCCTTCCCTCAACCCCAGGATTCTCTAGCAGAATTGGGCTTAACCACACCGCACTTGGCTAAAAAGAAAATCTCATTCATATCCCAATTGCCATTTTCTCATATATATTTAATTCTTTCTCCATCAAAGAATTACACCGGGCTCCAAAAATCCACCATTTCAATCCATACATTGATTGATTACCAATTTTGGAGGAAAAACTCAAAAATTTTCATTTTTCAAAATTCGGCATTTATCTCCAAAAATGCCCGAAAAATTCCTTTATTTTGAAAATTTCTCCAGGGCCCAAAATCAATTAAGAAATGCCCCAAAATCCCCTAAAAAATCAATTTTTTTGAAAAAAAAATGGCCGGCGGGCCCGGGGCCCCGCGGTGCGTTGGCCACGCGTGCCCGCGCCCCAACGCCTGCTGCTGCCAGCTGTGGCCCCCTGCGGGCCACGCGCAAGCCCCGGCAGCTATCGCTGCTGTAACACCCCAAAATTTATTGAGCGTGTTATAACTTAGGATTTCGGGAATATAAAATTTTTTCATATCACAATCACTATCATACATCACACAATATCCAAAAACCCTAATTTTCACCTTCTTAGCTTAACAAACCCAATAATCGAATAGCTAAGACAGGTGTTAAAATTTCAAATGCGGAAGCTAGATCGAACTTGATATGGTTCACAACCATAATGCTTTATCATAAAATTGTTCAAGACGTCTACAAAATGTATTACATCATCTCTCGCAAATGATAACTGAACATCTTAAACATATCCAAAATTACATAGGTTCGCACATAAGTAAGAATATGCTAAACATACAACAACAGTAAATTAAGCTTATTCTTCAGCTACCTCCTTTCCCTTAGAGCCGCTCGTCAAACCTAGAACGTTTGAATATTCCAGGGACATAGTCCAATTAGAAGATAAATCTTCTAGTGAAAAACTCCAAAAATAGTTTATATCGATGCATGATCAGGTATAAAATGTATGAGAAGACAATGAGGACTACTCCAAAGTGCCTCGTGAACACGTCAGCCTCATCCAACGAGAGATTTCTCAATGGCGCATGCATAGCGCCTCTCAGGAGGTCCCTAACCATGTCACTTTGGCCCGACTTCATAGCACTCATGCAAGCACCACATCCGTTGTTCCTTAGGCTCACGGTCTTCCCCATAAGAGCTTTCTCGGTGGCGCACGCATAGCGCCTCTCGGGGGATATCCGACTTTTGCCCTCGGCTAACAACAAATAGGTACAACAGTATGGCCACACGAATTTTTATAGATGCAATAGTTAAAAAGCCAATAGCATATATTTTTTAGAAAAATACATTTCATATATACAACATGATTTCACGTAGGAGAATAACAAGAGTTTACGTATAAGAACGTCACGAAACACGTCTCATGCAATAGAAGTCTCTCATAAGAGAATAAAAAATAGGATTTGGAGTGTAGGAGTCTCACCTTGTTGGTTTATCTCTTGGATGGTATAATTTCATAGCAAACGGCCTAGGTTTCTACAGAAACACGAGTTTTGGTAAACCTAAACTCAAATATTTTTACATAGGGTTGAAGGGTATTAAAGTAAGAGCATAATTGAAAAATTTGAAGGAAAATAGGACTCTCACGGGCCTTCACGCGCCCCCAGAAGGTGGCTCACGCGCCTTCACGCGCAGCCATTTCCAGCGTGTGTAACTTACGCGCTGCCCAGCAGTTTCGGACAACTTCGCCTCTCTTTCGTATTTCGGCCATAACTTCCTCATTTTAACTCCGATTCGACCCCCGTTTGAACCTACCCGACCCTCTCTTCCCCCTCTATAGGATTATAAAAAAAAAAGGACTTATCTCGCCTTTTTTCTAACTGATTTCGGCGAATTCGAATGAAGACCCGCAACTCCGACGAGACTCGTTCTCCACCGCTTTCTTCCCGCCTTCTTGCCGAACTCCCTTCTCTCTCTCTAGAGCAAGCTCCTCCTCTTAGAGTGCTTCACTCCTCAAAGCTCTCTTGAATGGTTTGAGAACAACCCGTGGTGCTTATTTATAGATTTCTCCAACCAATCACATTATGCCACTTGTCACAATCTTAGCCATGGACTCCAAAGACTCAAACCTATAATTGAATGGCTTTTGAAATCCAAAGCTAGAATGAATTCAACTTTTGAAATCCAAGCTAAAACCCTAAACTTCTGCCAAATAATATTTTAGCCCTTATTTCAAGTCCTCAACTTTAATATTTTACCACACAGGCTCTTAATTTTATCCTTATTTCATTTGGATAATTCTCTAATTACAATTACACCCTCAAACATCAAATTTATCGAGATACTTAAAATCTCAAAATTAATAACTCAAAATTACTCGATATGTATGATTTCTCGAAGCCCCTTACAATCATTCGGCTATTTTAGGCTACAACTTAGCTTAACCGAAAAAATCGTCTCTGATTTAATTTCTTTCAGCTTCATAAATCTCGCCTCGAGACGCTCGTCAAAAATATACCTTTGCCCTCAGGTATCTAAGCTCTAGGCACTCCCTACGATTGATTTGGTCATTTGTTGCCATTTCAAACATATTTTTCGGTATTTTAAACTCACTTAAAGTACTGGCATCTTCACGAAAATATGGGGTATTATAGCTGCTGCCTCCACTACTTTTCTCTTCTTTTTTTTCTTTCCTTTTATTTGGTTTTCCTAACCCAAATTTTCCAGAAATTAATTTAAATAAATAGGCTTCACTTTCATTCAATTTTTACCTCTATTTTTCCATAAATAAGGCTTAAACAATACTCTTCATGCTTCCACAACATACATCAAACACCCACTATTTTTCCAACAAAAATCATATGATTTAACTTCTTGGTGCTTCCCACAACACGCACCAAAATGAGACCTTCACTCAACCTAGGCTTCAACATGCCATAAGCCAATATCTCATTTCAATTTAAAATCAAACACTACTAAAAGGAAATACACCCATAGCCTTAGGCTTAAACAAGCCATTACCAACCAAATACATTACATTACATAAATCAAATGCAACATGGTAGGCTCCCTTAAGCCATACAATACACTTGAATCCTCATTTCCATGCTTCCACAAGCCATTCCACTTTGTCTTGATTTTTCCCATGCTTTCACAAGCTATATATGAGGGTAAAAACCTCATGAGCTATTAAGCTCAATAAGGATGCAATGCAAAATAAATATGAACATAACAAGATTATATGATGCCAAATGCATGCAAGTGTGGCTAGCTCTCTTTACCCTCACAACCCACCAAGTTTAGAGGCATAAACCCACCATTTCAACCATGTTCCCAAACAACCCTATGGCCATAAGTGTCATGAACATAAAAGAACATCCCAAATGCAACATATACATTTATGAACCATACTTACTACACATTGCAAGACCACCCTCCCATGGGGTCATCCCTCACCTCGTTCTTTAAAGCTTTAAACCATTCCTAGCTTCCTTCCATCCATTCTTCCCAAGAGACCTTTTAAGCAAAATTTAAAGAACTAAGCCACCAACAAGAGAAATAAAAGAACATACACAACCTAATGAAAGAATACTTACTTCTTTATAATCTTCTCTCCCTTTCTTTCTTTTCTTCTCCTTGGAAGGCTTCTTTCTTTCTCTTTCTTTCTTTCTTGCAAATGGCAAAATTTGAGACAAGAGCTCCCTTTCCCTTTATATACTACTCTTGTTTTGAAATCTCAATTTCAAGATTTCATCTTAGCCCTTGATTTCCATTTGCTTTTTAAGAGAAAATCCTAACCACACAAGAAGGCACAATCCATGTGCTTTTGCCTTGATTAATCTCATCCATTGGATTTTATTCACTTTTCAAGAGAAGATCTCAACCTTCAATTGAAAGCACAATCCAAATGCTTTTGGAAGCTTTAATCTCAACCACTCATCTCTTAATATTTGGAAATTCATGCCATTTCTTCTCCTTAAATCCCCACCTTTGGATTCATTCTCTTTTCAAGAATAGATATCATCCATTGGATTCTTGAATTTTTCATTTATTTCTCATTTACTTAAATGAGACTATTTTCATATCCATCACATTTGAGAGACATAAAACATTTCTTTCCCATTTAATAAATCCCATAATTTTTCATCATTAATGGGAGACTAATTTCCCATTTTCCTTTGGATTTATTTAATTCTCCATAATCATGCTCAACATTAAATGCTTAAAAGACTAATATAATTTTTTTTGCATTTAATTAAGTCTTTCTTTTAACTTGGACCACATTAAGCCATGTGTCACTCCAAGACACCATCCTTGGCTCCCAAGTTCTAATCTCATCCCTTCATGTGGCATTTCCACATTTATTCACCAATTTAGGAAAAACATAATTATTTTCTCAAATAATTCAATATCCACCATTTTTCCTATTTTCCATAATTAAATTCCTTTATGGAATCACTCCAATTTACCAAAATACCCCTTTCATGAATTATTAATCTCATATCTCCACATAAATACAAAATTGGGAATTAATTCAGTTACTCATCTAATTCCACATAGGAATTATTTTCAATTTACCAAAATACCCTTTATTGGACTTCACTATCCAAATTACCAAAATGCCCCTCTCATAGGGCACCAATATTCTCAAGGATCTAACACCTCCTCAAGGGTATTTTTGGAAGTTTTCTTACTTCCTTTCTCATTCTCATAACACTAGGATTACTGGGTGTTACATTCCACCCCCCTTAAAAGAATTTCGTCCTCGAAATTCACTTTACCATAATCTCCTGCCCAAGATAATCACATTCTCGGGCTGCATGGCAAATTCTCACGTTTGAGAATCTCATAGCCTATACATTTCTCACATTCACCTCGAGTTATTCCCACCTCAAGGCTTTACTTAGGCATTTGGTCCTCCACCTCTCGAGGACATTCACCAACCGAATACCGCTTTGGCCTCCAGCCAAACTACACCACTTGTCACTGGTCATGCTTACTGCAACGATGTCCACCACCGGATGGATTTTCTTTGCTTCGAAGCATCGCTTTGCAGTCCACTTCCCATTTTCCCATCGATCAGACAAACTCTCACTAACATTGCATCACTGATCAATCTACCACGATTTTACACCGATCACACACGGCAATGTTTCCCACTACCAATCACACATGGCCACGATTTTACGCTGGTCCAACCAGCAACGTCTTAGCACTGATCATCCACCACAATGTCACTTTTAGTGCCCACAAGACATTCTGACACCTATTTCACCATGGCATACCGCTATTTATTACAAGCATGCATAGTTTGTGTCGATCCTCATGGCAACCTCTCATTACCGATCAACTAACCATGCTAGCACTACATGGGAAGCAACCATTTGGCTCACCGAGCCAACTTCGACCATTTCATACATGGTCTTTTTACTTGACCAGCTGACCCTCATTTATCGATACGATTATGCATAATCGACATACCTAACACCATGCTAGGCTATCACACATTTCAACTATACGTGCACTACTCGAGTCCACCTCGAGCCCACCTCGAGCTTAGCGATGCACGCACCATTATAATCTCACCTCGAGGTTAACCATGCTCGGGCCACAACCTTCTCCCAACCAGGAGCTCTTCGCACAAGCACACAGAATACCTTAGCCTTCCTTTTTGGCTAATCTTGCACGCTAGTAGGGGTTTCATACCCATACCAGGGAACTCTTCACTGAGCAACCCCTCTTAATTCTTCACCCCAATTCCGCTTTCACAATCATGCCACATGCTAGGCCTTACCTTGGCTATTAAACCCTACTGCGAGTCAATGATCCTACCATTGCACTTAAGGTCACGGAACCATTAATCGACCCTCGTCATCACCCACGGTGCGTGGCACAAGTGATTGGCTTATTACCATCTACACAATCACTTATTGCATCGCACCTATAGGATGACTTGTGCCTTTGGTCCGCACCACAGCAAGCTAAAATGGTTACACCCCCACTCTTATAGCGGTCTTTTAGCCAAATTTACTCGCCTAGCTTCAATTTCATTGGGACTTTTCAAATCTCACCATTTCTCAACAGTGCCTCTTACTCTAGAGGCACAAAACTTTCATCCATCCAAAATCAGGTTCATTCTCAATCCGCAATAGACACCTAACTTAAACCATGCATAATGGTTCTTCTTGTCCTCCTCGGCAAGGACAACACCATGACAGCAACGAATCCCCCCCCCCCCACGGTCGTTGCATCTCAAATTTCACAGGCACCAACCTTTATGGCCACTCATACCCGGCTTCGAGGTCTTACCATACACAATGGTTACCTTTGACATTCCTGACAACCTCTATTCCCCGACAACAACGATGACACCACCATGTCATCTCAAAGACTCGTTGTTCCTTGAATCTCACTGGTCATCGCGACCAGCACGACCCCACTCTTAGGCCGCCTTCCTCATATCACTTTCTATACTTATAGCAGCTAGCTAATTCCCTGAGAGACTTTGGCTTCTCTCGGATTTCTTATACACTTTGCTACAACCAGCTCACACCACTCGGTGAGCGACCACATGGGCTCTAATGCCACAACAGCTTCACTAACCGATTTTCTTTCACAACCATTAACCTTAGACACGAGGTTGATTCTCATCAATTGCCCACACACTAGGGCATCCTTCTAATTGTATCACTCACAGCTATTAGGTGATTTCATCACCTCGACACCATTCCTGGAAACCAATCTCGTCCCCTAAGCTCTTCCTTCGAGCTCTCTTTACCCATTGGCGACATCTTAAATTCGCCCTCAACTTCCATCTAACTAACTCGATTAGCTCTAACTAGATCGCCCAGCTCACAACTAACACCACTTTCCTCCAGGCACTACACTTGCAAACATCGACTATTGCTTCAATTTAAGCTCCACCCATTGGAAATCATCCCAGCTACACCTGTGGAACCCACACTTCCACCCAATGCCGTAGGACTCACATTCCTACTCAGGCACTTGCCATCACGTTGGCCTTCCCCGGGTGATCCATCCTAATAGAGTTGTAGTGCCTTAGGAAGTTCTTCCTGCACTGTTGCCCCATGCTCAACCTTTCTTGGGTGAACCTCTCAAGTTCTACCCAGGCTACATTTCAACACTACCATCTATAACCCTCGCTACGGAGTAACACTCCTTCAAGCGGCACAATTCTGCCCTGACCAACCATCTTTTATCACCTTGGATCTCTTTCTCAACATCCGTCTGGTCTAACTACCAGGACCCGCTGAACCTTTATATTAAAGGCATACACAGCAACCAACAAGGCTTTACATCATAGTCCTCGAGTCTCACGCCCCCATCATTGCCATCAGGTGCTACCACCTAGCAACTGCTCTTGTGTCATCAACTGGAAACCCTTCCAGAGCCACATGAGGACACTTCCTCATTTTCGCATTGACACATTCAAAGCTAATGTTAGACTATGCAATTGAGAGCCTTCACGGATTTCGAACCACGCCTTAGCCATGCGTTCAGCCTACCACACTCACATCACAAGATTTGAGATCCCTTTACTTGAAACCTCCGCACGCTTCAATATTCCCGTCTCATGGTTGGCTTCCAACTCGTAAGTCCTGCCCTCCACGGCACTCACTAATCATTCTAGAGCCATTTACCGACTCCACCAATCAACACATCTTCATGCATTACTACAAGATCACATTGAGTCTATCATCCCAATTTACCCTCACCATTACGGTCAAATTTAACGACAACTATGTTAGCATCCTTTAGACAGGAGCATCGCTACACTTCATGATATCACACCACAAGATATCCTCCAATTGATTCACAAACCCTCTGCTACCCTGACAACAAAAGCACTACCACGATACTTCAACCCTCATGAAAATTTAGGTCTGGCTCAAGCATAACCTACAGCATACTCCAGGCCTTTGGCGTCTAATCATCTCCACTACATATGGGTTACTCCATGTAAAGGGTTGCAGTCTCTCTTGTGGACTAATCGTCTGTACCCAGTGGTCTCTAGCATTAGACTCGTCACTGATAGGCATCAACTGTAGCGTTATTCCCACACTAGACCCATTTCTTTTCCCCGGGTTTCTTTCTCAAACATCTCGAGATGCTATAACACCTCAACATTCGCTAAACCGCCTCAACACTACTTATTACTCGCAGCAGAGTTGCGGAACTGACCACAGCTTTCGCCACCCCTATCGTGCATCTCACAGTTCTTCAGTCCCTGACCATCTGCATAATCACTGTGTTACCCTATGCTTTAGGCGAACCAACACCTAGTCACCATCATCGTGTCACTCCCATACACTGGCCCAACACTGGTTCCCCATCGTGTTGCCATGTGCTTTAGAGAGTCAACAGCCAATCATGTGTCACTCCCATACACTGGCCAAACACTGGTTCCCCATTGTGTTGCCCTGTGCTTCAGAGAGTCAACACCCAATCATGTGTCACTCCCATACACTGGCCCAACACTGGTTCCCCATCGTGTTGTCTTATGCTTCGGAGACTCAACACCCAATCATTATTACCATGTTGCTCCCTTACACTGGCCCAACAACAGTTTCCAACAGTCTGGCTCAGGTCCCACTCTGATCTGCCTTGCACCCCATAGTGTGACTTTCAGTCTTTCAGTCCAACCTCTGATATCGAACCCGACATGGCTACCCCTCCACGCTTGCAGCCATTATCCTTACCAGGATCCTACTCGGTAACAAATCTATCGGATCATTACCACGTTCCGTGATTCCTCCTTAAGATTACTCTAGATGTCCTATCCCTTACAAGAGATTCTCGGTCTCACCTGACCAAATTCCTAAAGTGTTGCTCCAGATTTTCGGCATCTGACCGTCACCTGCAGTTCACTAAATTGCTCAGGCCCATGGGCCACTTGCCCTCAATGCGATCCAATTCATTAGTCCTCTGCCACACGGTCTATAACATCAGATCCGTCACATCGAGCCTTGCACCTATAGCATCAAAGCTACTTAAAGCCTCCCTGAGCTACAATAGTTCCGCCACCATCTTACCAAAGCCATCTTACTTGGTTATCCTTGCCTTGATAACCCCAAGCTCATACCATAAGCCCCGCTCCTCAAGACTCTACATCTCTTACCGCTTAAGAGACTCTCAAACCATTTCGCATCTTGAGGCCTCATGATCTTACCCCACAAGATCATACCTCACGGCTCTCACTCAATAGTTGAAAGCTCCAACTTTCCATGACAATGGATCCAAATCCATCATGAGTCATTTTGCCACCTAGCTCATCCTAAAGCTTGATTATCTATGATCTCTCAATCCACAACCGACGAACTGAGCCTATATAATACCCCATATTTTTGTGAAGATGCCACGTATTTTAAGTGAGTTTAAAATATCAAAAAAATGTTTGAATTGACAACAAGTGACCGAATCAGTCGTAGGGAGTACCCTAGAGCTTAGATACCTAAGATTAAAGGTATATTTTTTATGAGCGTCTCGAGGCGAGATTTATGACACTGAAAGAAATCAAATCAAAAATTATTTTCGGTTAAGCTAAGTTGTAGCCTAAAAAGACCGAATGATGGTAAGGGGTTTCTGAAAAATCGTATATATTGAGTAATTTTGAGTTAATAATTTTGGGATTTTAAGTATCTCGATAAATTTGATGTTTGAGGGTATAATTCTCATTAGAGAAATTATCCAAATGAAAGAATGGTGAAATTATGAGCTTAGGTGGTAAAATGTTAAAGTTGAAAACTTGAAATATGGGCCAAAGTGTTATTTGAAAGAAGTTTGAGGTTTTAGCTTGGATTTCAAAAGTTGGATTAGTTCTAGTTTTGGATTTCAAAATCCATTCAATTATGGCTTTGAGTCTTTGGAGTCCATGGCTAAGATTGTGACAAGTGGCATAACACCATTGGTTGAAGGATTCTATAAATAGGCACCTTGAGTTGCTCTCAAACCATTCCAAACAAATTTGAGGAGTGAAGCACTCTAAGAGGAGGAGCTTTCTCTAGAGAGAGAGAAGGAGGTTCGGCAAGAAGGCGAGAAGAAAGCGACGAAGAAGCGGCGGAGAACGAGCCTCGTCGGAGTTGTGGGTCTTCGCCAGAATTCACCAAAATTAATCAGCAAAAAAGCGAGGTAAGTCTGATTTTTTTTTGATAATATTGTAGAAGGGGAAGAGAGGGTCGCGTAGGTTCAAACGAGGGTCGAATTGGAGTTAAAACGAGGGAGATATGGCCGAAATACCAAACCGAGGCGTTGCTGTCCGAAACTGCTGGGCAGCGCGTGAAATACACGCGCCAGATAATAGCTGCGCGTGAGGGCGCGTGGCTATCATTCTTGGGGAGCGTGAGAGCGCGTGAGATGTTCTTTTTTCATTAAATTTTCCAGTTATGCCCCTAATTTAATACCCTTCAACTCTATATAAACATATTTAAGGTTAGGTTTACCGAAATATATGTTTTATGCAGAAACCTAGGCCGTTTGCAGTGAAACCATACCGTTTAAGAGATAAACCAACAAAGTGAGACTCCTATACTCCAAATCCTATTTTTTTATTCTCTTATGAGAGACTTCTATTACATGAGACGTGTTTCATGAAGTTCTTACACATAAACGCATATTATTCTCTTACGTGAAATCATGATGCATATATGAAATGTATTTTTTTGAAAATTATATGCTATTGGATTTTTAACTGTTGCATTTATAAAATTCGTGTGGCCATACTGTTGTACCTATTTATTGTTGGCCGAGGGCAAAAGTTGGATATCCCCCGAGAGGCGTTATGCATGCACCATCGAGAAAGCTCTCGTGGGGAAAACCGTGAGCTTAAGGAACAACGGATGTGGTGCTTGCATGAGTGCTATGAAGTCGGGCCAAAGTGACATGGTTAGGGACCTCCCGAGAGGCGCTATGCGTGCCCCATTGAGAAAGCTCTCGTTGGAGGAGGCTAACGTGTTCACGAGGCACTTCGAAGTAGTTCTCGTTGTTTTCTCATACATTTTATACCTGATCATGCATCGATATAAACTGTTTTTGGAGTTTCTCACTAGAAGATTCATCTTCTAATTGGACTATGTCCCTGGAATATTCAAACGTTCCAGGTTCAACGAGCGGCTCTAAGGGAAAGGAGGTAGCTGAAGAATAAGTTTAATTTGCTGTCTATAGCATGTTTAGAATATTTTCATTTATATGCGAACCTATGTATGTCTTAGATATGTTTAAGACGTTCAGTTATATCTTGCGAGAGATGATGTCCATGTAATTCATTTTGTAAACGTCTTGAACAATTTTATGATAAATAAAGTATTATGGTTGTGAACCACATCAGGTTCGATCTAGCTTCCGCATTCAAGATTTTAACGCCTGTCTTAGCTATTCGATTATTGGGTTTGTTAAGCTGAGAAGGTGTAAATTTGGATTTTTGGGATATTGTGTGATGTATGACAGCTATTGTTATATGAAAAATTTTTATATTCCTGAAATCCTAAGTTATAACACTCTCAAGAAATTTGGGGTGTTACAGCCTACCTCAAGCTCCAGCACTCATAAGCATAGAGCACCTACCATTACCCTCCAGGTAAATCGAGACCTCCCATCTCTCCTGGCACACCCACGTATGCATTCAGTCACGATGCCCAGCTTGGCCTTCCCACACGCCTCGCTCAGGCTCCCATGACTTGGAATATAAAATTCGAGGCCTCAACATTACTCATCATGCCCCTGCCCACTTGGCATCCAAAATTGGCATTTCTTATGCGCGCATAGCCCACGGATGTCCTATTGCTACAATTCATTACCCTCAGCCCACACACCGCTCACACCCTTCATTGGGTGACCTCCGCATCTCCCATCAAGGGTCTCGTGACCTTAGGCGTCATCCCGACCCCAAACATCATAATGAGGGTCTATTCACCTCTCATCCCCAACCTTAGGCGTCCTGCCTGACCCCAAGCGTCAATGAGAGTTTAGATTGGCCCCTCATCCATCAATCACATGAAAGGTCACTTGGCTTTTTCTAACCAGGACTTCTAATCCCATGGCTCCCACGTGCATATCTACACATTCCCAACACCTTTATCCCAAATATGGATTCCCCTAGATTCCAGCTCGACTCACTTGGGATTTCCATCTCATACAAACACCCGCTAGGGTCCATTTTCCACACACCCATCCTTAGGATAAATCCTGTTTCATCATGAAACTAACTAGGGTTCACTCATACTCTAGGCACATCCCCTCCTGGATTGCCATAGCGATACAACCACATGGCACCATATGCATCCCTCATGCATAACTCACACCCGACTCCCCTCGGTGTCTTTCTGCAAGCTACCAACGTCATGCCTACCCTAGCCATGACAGTCATATGCTTCACATGCTCGCTCCACCTAGAGCCTCACTAGAAGCAACATTATCTTACTCTCTTTCTGTGTTGGTCACATAACCCGTTGACAACTTCTTTCCTTGGGTTTCGAGCTAATTTCAACCTTAACTCACCCTAATTCAATCACACAACCCTTAACATGCCACCTATACGGGAACAACTCCATTCCCTTATACATGTTTAACCATATTCCCAACATAGGGATGCTCCGCTAGGCCCTTCCCGGGTTAGATATACTTCGAGCTCTCCTTGTTCTATCATGATTCTTATCATGACTCAGATTTGTGTCCCCACACAAGTCTCAATACTTAAATCACAAGGAAATCTCATCCTTAAAACGCTTCACTTACTCCCAAATTTTCACATTCGGGTTCCTGATACCAACACCCACACTTGGGCTTTTGACTCTTCTTTGCTCGACCCGTATATCTCTTACGGTATATCATCTCAACCCACGATATTTTCCTATTCCTATAGCAGGAATATCCGAGCATTCCATTCACATTACCATAAGCCTCAATGCCTCGACCCAACTCCTAGGGTCCTCAGTCATTTGTGGTCCTACTACTAAGGTCTTCACATCAACCTTCAACCACATTTCTCCAAGCATCCTCCACTTAATTGATGCTCTAACCATCACTCTGATACCAAACTGTGACGCCCCGTTCCCACTTACGGGTGCCACTCGTGAACAATTACTCGAATTGTCCACCCGCCCAGCCTTTGGTGAAGGGCGGACCATGTTTCAAGATGCAACGCCCTAGGTGGAAACTAGGCTCGTCCTTCCCTTCCCTCAACCCCAGGATTCACTAGCAGAATTGGGCTTAACCACACCGCACTTGGCTAAAAAGAAAATCTCATTCAAATGCCCAATTGCCATTTTCTCATATATATTTAATTCTTTTTCCATCAAATAATTACACCGGGCTCCAAAAATCCACCATTTCAATCCATACATTGATTGATTACCAATTTTGGAGGAAAAACTCAAAAATTTCCATTTTTCAAAATTCGGCATTTATCTCCAAAAATGCCCAAAAAATTCCTTTATTTTGAAAATTTCTCCAGGGCTCAAAATCAATTAAGAAATGCCCCAAAATCCCCCAAAAATTCAAATGTTTTGAAAAAAATAATGGTCGGCGGGCCCGTGGCCCGCGCAGGGCCCAACGGTACGCTGGTTGAGCGCTCGGGCCCCAGCACCTGCTACTGTCCACTGTAGCCCCCTATAGGCCACTCGCGGGCCCTGGCAGCTGCCGTTGCAACCTCCACTGCTTTTCTTTTTTTTTTCTTTTATTTGGGCTTCCAAACCCAAATTTTCCAGAAATTAATTTAAATAAATATGCTTCACTTTCATTCAATTTTTACCTCTATTTTTCCATAAATAAGGCTTAAACAATACTCTTGATGCTTCCACAATATACATTAAACACCCACTATTTTTCCAACAAAAATCATATGATTTAACTTCTTGGTGCTTCCCACAACACGCACCAAAATGAGACCTTCACTCAACCTAGGCTTCAACATGCCATAAGCCAATATCTCATTTCAATTTAAAATCAAACACTACTAAAAGGAAATACACCCATAGCCTTAGGCTTAAACAAGCCATTACTAACCAAATACATTACATTACATAAATCAAATGCAACATGGTAGGCTCCCTTAAGCCATACAATACACTTGAATCCTCATTTCCATGCTTCCACAAGCCATTCCACTTTGTCTTGATTTTTCCCATGCTTTCACAAGCTATATATGAGGGTAAAAACCTCATGAGCTATTAAGCTCAATAAGGGTGCAATGCAAAATAAATATGAACATAACAAGATTATATGATGCCAAATGCATTCAAGTGTGGCTAGGTCTCTTTGCCCTCACAACCCACCAAGGTTAGAGGCATCAACCCACCATTTCAACCATGTTCCCAAACTACCCTATGGAAATAAGTCTCATGAACATAAAAGAACATGCCAAATGCAACATATACATTTATGAACCACACTTACTACACATTGCAAGGCCACCCTCCCATGGGGTCATCCCTTACCTCATTCTTTAAAGCTTTAAACCCTTCCTAGCTTCCTTCCATCCATTCTTCCCAAGAGACTCTTTAAGCAAAATTTAAAGAACTAAGCCACCAACAAGAGAAATAAAAAAACACACACAACCTAAAGAAAGAATACTTACTTCTTGATAATCTTCTCTCCCTTTCTTTCTTTTCTTCTCTTCTCTTCTCCTTGGAAGGCTTCTTTCTTTCTCTTACTTTCTTTCTTTCTTGCAAATGGCAAAATTTGAGAGAAGAGCTCCCTTTCCCTTTACATACTACTCTTGTCTTGAAATCTCAATTTCAAGACTTCATCTTAGCCCTTGATTTCCATTTGCTTTTTGAGAGAAAATCCTAACCACACAAGAAAGCACAATCCATGTGCTTTTGCCTTGATTAATCTCATCCATTGGATTTTATTCACTTTTCAAGAGAAGATCTCAACCTTCAATTAAAAGCACAATCCAAGTGCTTTTGGAAGCTTTAATCTCAACCACTCATCTCTTAATATTTGGCAATCCATGCCATTTCTTCTCCTTAAATCCCCACCTTTGGATTCATTCTCTTTTCAAGAATAGATCTCATCCATTGGATTCTTGATTTTTTCATTTATTTCTCATTTACTTAAATGAGACTATTTTCATATCCATCACATTTGAGAGACATAAAACATTTCTTTCCCATTTAATAAATCCCACAATTTTCCATCATTAATGGGAGACTAATTTCCCATTTTCCTTTGGATTTATTTAATTCTCCATAATCATGCTCAACATTAAATGCTTAAAAGACTAATATAATTTCTTTTGCATTTAATTAAGTCTCTCTTTTAACTTGGACCACATTAAGCCATGTGTCACTCCAAGACACCATCCTTGGCTCCCAAGTTCTAATCTCATCCCTCCATGTGGTATTTCCACATTTATTCACCAATTTAGGGAAAACATAATTATTTTCTCAAATAATTAAATATCCACCATTTTTCCTATTTTCCATAATTAAATTCCTTTATGGAATCACTCCAATTTACCAAAATACCCTTTTCATGAATTATTAATCCCATATCTCTACATAAATATAAAATTGGGATTTAATTCACTTACTCACCTAATTCCACATAGGAATTATTTCCAATTTACCAAAATACCATTTATTGGACTTCACTATCTAAATTACCAAAATGCCCCTCTCATAGGGCACCAATATTCTCAAGGATCTAACAACTCTTCAAGGGCATTTTTGGAAGTTTTCTTACTTCCATTCTCATTCTCATAACACTAGGATTACTGGGTGTTACAACCTCTTTCTTTTCATTTGGGACTGGGCAGTTATTAACATGTTTAATAACTCAGAGAAATAACACTCGATCTTATTCATATAGAAATAAGTAATAAAAGAGGTGAAGGAATTCGACAACAATTGCAATACATGATTAGTCTTGAGTTGAGTGTTCATTGGGAATTCCAAGGCATCCAGTTGATCAATCATATTGATCATGCTGATAACATGGTCTCCGACATTTGAACCCTCAAGCATCTTAGCTTGAAACAGCTTCTTTGATATCTCATATCGAACTGTTCGACTATGCTCGCCAAAGAGATCCTTAAGATGTTGTATCATGCTCGCAGCACTCATGAAGTGCTCAAGTTGATGCTGCAAGTAGCTGGACATCGATGTGAGAATATAGTTATGGAATCTCATGTCATTTCTTTCAAAATCTCCCAAGTGGCAATCTCCTCCTCAGTCGCAGTTTGAGGAATTTTACTAGGTGATATATAAGATAAAGTATCATCTATCTTTTGTTAGATATGAGCCCTAAAACTAATTCTAGTGACACAAAGGGAGTCGATCTTGTAATTCTTTAAATATTATTTAAATGGAAAGTTTATATTTTATTTAAATTACAATTTGGTTTAAATTATAAAACATATATCCATTAGTATAATAAGAAATGGATACCATTCTTAAGAGTTAAGAATACGAGTTACAAATAATCCACAGTTCATTATACTATAAACATGTTCCTGGTCATAAAATTCCTAATCTAGATAATAACAACTCGCAAAGGTTAGCGTACTGTCTTCTTCCTTATTTAGTATGAGATACTGAAACATAAGGTTGGTGAGACTCGTGCCATTTTGTATGAGATATAGAAGGAAGGTGAGTGGGTGCTTGTTACAAGAACCAGTTCACATGAGTGGGTGCTTGTTACAAGAACCAGTTCACTGAATGAGACTGTTAACATTAAATCACATGAGTTATTTCTCACGAGTCAATGATTTAATGTCAGCTACGATTGTGGAACTAGTCCTTAAACCTGAGATGACATGGATATCTATGTATTGGTGGATTAGGATATCAACGATATTATAGGGTTGTTCTAATCAAGAATAATCATACGTATCTATGTGCCTGATTCAGTGATACATGAGGTATGTGTGCATCAAACATGGAATCTATCACCTCGAGATTTATGAGGAAGATATCCTATGCGATCTAGTAATCACTTGATAATAATCCTTTGCCGAGGTAATGTGATGATGGAATTTGTTCCATAAGGGTTGTGTCATAATTAGTCAACATTCATTTTGGATTTGTTCATATGACGAGATTAAAAGATTCGACCTACTGACCATGATCTCATATCTTATTGGGATATAGGATGATAGAAAAACCATATTGCATGGTAACGTAGTAAAATGTTCACAATGCCCGCTTCACAATAAATTGGGTAATCATAACATATTGCTAGATGTCACTCATGATTTACGAGAATTAATTGTTGATTATTCTCATTGTCAATTTATTTGTGAACCTAGAAAGTCCCACCCAAAAGAAATCACTTTCAAAGAGAAAATGGATAAATTAGTAATTTTATAATTACTAATAATAGTGAATTATTTATTGGATAAATAAGAATAATTAAATAATTATATTATGAATATAATTATTTAATCATTAATTGGATTGGGCCTTTTGCTAACACATTAGGCTTGGCCTAATGACACTGATTTGGATTGAAAAACTCCATTTGATTGGGTTTGGCTCAATAGTATTAAATAAAATGGGCTTGGGAAGCCCAACGCATTTCCATTAAAGGAGTAGGGTTAATAGAGCTCTATAAATAGCTCCATTAACCTTTCATTTATATCTTTTGAAACTCTTGAATCACTTGTGAGTTGAGAGAGTTTTTGAAGAAATGGTGTGAATCCAAAAGATAAGTTAGAAATTTTTGTGAAAATTTTCTTCTACTTATCACTCTCTTTGATATTCTTGGATAGAAGTGATTTCGGGTGGACTGACTCGGCATCCTACACTTGGAGGATTATACAGCGGGAAACCAAATAATGAAATCGGATTTCATCTAAAAGGTAACCTTTCATTTTTGCATTCAATTTGTAGATCATAATTTTTGAAAAATGGAATACCTGCAAACTAAATTTTAATTCCGCTGTGTATATGATAAGATCTATGTAATCCCAACAGTGGTATCAGAGTCATCGTTTTTCAGTTTTATGGTTTTATTAATGTGATTATTGGACATAAAATATGTGTGTTTTGAAAAATAAAAGAATTTTTGGATGAGATCTGAGCATGAGCTGCGTGTCGGCTACATGGTAGAACTGATTTGGCACTACTGGGTGTTGCTAGAATTAAATCGGGCTCGACTGGTAGCGTCGAAATTTGTTTCGATGCGGCTGAGTAGCACCGGGAGTGCCCGAGGGGCTACCAACGCGCGTATAGCGCTCGCGCATGTGCACTAGCTCCGTGCGGCATGAGCCCAGCCTGTGCCTGTTTGCCAGTCAAACCAATAAATAAATAAAATAAATAATTTTAAAATTATTATTATTATTTTATTTTATTTATTTGATTTTTATTTTAAAACACCAAGGTATAATTGGTTATACCCACGTCCAATAATCATATGATTGTTTATAATATGCTTTTAATTGTTAATAGTATGTTGTGGATGCCTTGTTGCATATCGATATTGGTCATGGGCTTAGGACACTACATGGATGATGTATGTGTGATATGGATGTATGGATTATTTTATTTGACAGTCTGCGTGCTCGAGGTAGCCATCTTTTTCATGACGATTGTAAAAAAATTATTTATTGCTTTTAATTTTATTGTAAAAGTAGTTTATAGTACATTGTAAAAGCAAGGGATTCACACCAATCGAGGCACGGCTTGGAGTGAAGTCGTTGATGGCAAAATAATCATGGAAACAAAGACTTTATGTGAAAGGGTTATGCTTGTAATAGTTATAGGCGTTTCCTCATTTATACACCCACAAATGGACAGCATAATTCCAATGGTTGGAATTGCGCCAAGAATGCATGTTTGAGTCCATGACTGTATCGACTACTTTTATGTAATGTTTATTTACATAGTTGATGTATGTTAAAATGTTGCATGTAAAAAGTGAGACCTAATAATTAAAAATCAAAAATCACCCAAGTTTGTAAAATTAAATTGTAACCGATTAGACCTTAAGAGTTAAGACAATCTAATCGGGGCTCTCCATCACGGTAGAAATTGGGCCATTTTAATTCGTCTGTTGATCGACTATGGATACATAAGGGTTGCACATTGGTTAAGATGTTTTTAATTTCTATTTAACATTTGATGAGATGGGGATGCACAAATATTGAGACCCAAGAAACTATTATGTGAGGGAATCGATATTCAACTGTGCAGACTTGTCAGCGTGATGGTATGATTTAACTATATTCAATTTCTAAGAAACTATTATGTGAGGTACATTGGACTGGGAGCCGAAGCAAAATATTTGGGTCATACATAAGATGTACTGGACAATAGTTGTCCACTTATTGAATTTATTATTCCAAGAATCTATTATGTGAGGAGTAATAAATTTAATAAGAATCTAAATACCCACTAGAATTCATACCAACGTGAATTCGCTTTTTCCTTCATTGGGAGTAAGGAATTTGAAAAACTTAGTGGGAGGTACTATTTGATTGAAAGACCAAAATCAGGTAATTAAGAAAACAAAATATCTAATAATCTACTTATTTTTTGTAGATACATCAAATGGCTTCACTAAAGGTACTTTCTAAATTTATTGACGCAAACTAGCTAACTGGACCAAATTTTAATGACTGGCTTCAAAATTTAAAACTGATTACAAACTTAGAAAGAATCACATATGTTTTGGATACGCCTATCCCTGGGCCAACTGCTGAGCACATTACTCGGGAGGAGCTGGACACTCTCACAAAGTGGCGAGATGATGATCTTGTCGTTAAGAGTTACATCCTGCTCTCTATGAGTGCTGAGCTGAAGCGGCAACATAATAACATGCCGGATGCATATTCGATTGTTACTCGTTTACACGAGTTGTATGGTGAGCAATATGAGATATCTAAAGCAATCTTTCAGGCAAAGATGTCTCCTGGAGGATTAGTTGGAGACCATGTTTTCAAAATGATCTCATGGATGGATAAGTTAAAGGAATTGGATGTTCCAATGCATCAATATCTTTAAATTGATGTGATTCTTCAGTCTTTTCCAGATTTGTTTGGGAGATTTATTTCAAACTTCTATATGAACAAGATTGAGTGCTCTCCTACAGAGCTTATGAACATGTTAATAACAACCCAGGGCAACATGAAGACAGGCACTGTGATGGTCATGTCCTCTTCTAGTAAGACTAAGAAGGGGAAAGGGAAAAAGAAGGTCACCCAAGCAACCAAAGTAATTAACAAGAAGAAGGGAAAAATAGTTGCCAAAGGAAAATGTTTCCATTGTGGCAAGGATGGGCATTGGAAGAGGAACTGTAAAGATTACCTCAGTTCCATGAAGAAGGAAGCAAAAGGTATGACGATAGTTTATAAATATTTTTTCATTGCTTATTCTTTTACTTTATGAATTCTAGATTTTGGAGCGACAACTCATGTTTATGCCTCTATACAGGATCTGGAACAAAGTAAAACACTTGAAGATGATGAGATTGTGCTAAAGGTTGCAAACGGGGCAAGAGTTGCAACCACAACTATCGACATTGTATCTTTAATTTTATCACATAAATATAATTTAGTTTTGAACGATTGTTTATGTGTACTTGGAGCTTTTAAGAACATTATTTCTATTCCTATTTTGGTGAAAGAAAATTATGAATTTTCTTTTAAGAATAGTATTTGTGAAATTTATTTTAGAAATAAATTGATTGCTACTGGTAATTTTGTCAATGGTCTTTACATTTTGAATGTAACTGTTGATAATAGTGAACATCTACATGTGTTAACTAATAATAAGAAACCACGTGATAACCCAAATTCTAATGTGACACCCGTAACTTACTTACATGCTTAACAATAAATAATAATATTCGAACGAACTTTAAGGTTTAGCGCAGAAAAATTGGAGAAACCAGACTTCTATAAACTTAAGTAAAGTTTAGAACATAATAAAAATTCAAAGCACGTTTTGTGTAAATATAAAGTTTGACATGGAAACATGGTTTCAACAGAAGAAACGAGACTTCGCGAAAATTCTTTATAGCAATAACATATATAAAAATATTCGGAGCTTAAAGCCAAACTCATACTTCCTTGAAATTAGATAAAAATCCAAGACATGCTTTATGGCATACATATAAGAAAAGATCAGAGTTCAACCCCAAGAACTTTGTTTCAAAAGGAAACTAAAACTTAAATTCTTGAAAAATTCTTTTTCATTGATCCACCACGCTCCACGTCCCGATCTCCTCATTCATAATCACTTGAGGGGGAAATATAAGGGGTGAGATTACGCAAATCTCAGTAAGTACAAGAGAACCATCATATGTATTTAAACAAGTCATAACATAACATAACATATCATATGGAGACACAAAAGGTTCCACCAACTTGCAGGGGTAAGAAACCTCGTGCGTAGCGCTACCGAGCTCCGGTCCCGAAACTTGCGTGAACATAACATAACATGAGGGACCACATAACATAGTTCATGGACATGCTTAAACATCATAAATAGTTCATAATGTACTTACCTCAACTTGGTTTGATGAGATTTGAATGTTTAAGGCTTCACCTTTACACCTCTCAATATGGCATAAACTTAGCTTCGATTGATTTGGAATACCCAAAACTCACCCAAAGGTCCTATTTATAGAATTATCCAACAAATCATAACCTGCCACATGTCATGTAATTATTTGGGACTCATCATGACTCCCAAGTGTTCACATTGCCAAATATCCTATATAATCATTTCTATCCATGTGTTCTTATCAAATGGTGCCATGTGTCCCATATAATCATTTATATCCATGTGTTCTTATCTTATCTTTGTAATGACCAATGGAAGCTTGCCATGTGTCCTTGATATTTTGAACCTCACATGCTTAATTACATTTTCAACACTTCCATCATTACATCTCATACGATTTAATTCATTTTTCTACATTTCCCATCATTACTCCACATGGTTAATTTATTTTCTACATTTCCCATCATTACTCCCACATGGTTATTTGATTTTCTACATATCCCATCATTACACCCACATGGTTATTTGATTTTCTACATATCTCATCATTACACCTTTAACTAGTTAGCTATATTTGGTTACTTTAACTATTTAGTTTGAGATATTTTGATGAGATATTTTTAGGTTTCAAGAATTGCACCTTGGCCCAAAATTTTCTGATAATTTGCACTTAGGCCCTTGCAACTTAGTCCCCGGGCTATTTTTTAATTACATTTTAGCCCCCGAAGAAAGGATAAATTACGCTAATACCCCAAGATTTTAGGTAAATTACATTTTTACCCGAACTTCAATATTTACGATTTTGCCACTGGCTCAAAAACTGATCATTTGTCTCAAGGTTTCTATAATCCCTTGAAAGGACATATTTCCTCAAGTATTAGAAGCTAAAAATCCCAAGTATTACATTATATTTCAGTTTTAAAATATTGGGCGTTACATCTAAAATTTGGCAGCATCATAGATTGGGTCATATAAGGGATGACAGAATCACTAAGTTGGAGAAAGATGGGCTTCTCGGCCCATTAGGTTATGAACCATATCCAACTTATGAATCTTGTATCCTTGGTAAGATGACCAAATTGCCTTTTACTGGGAAACATATAAGGGTCGTAAAATTGGTAGGACGTATACATTCGGATGTATGTAGGCCTAATAATGTAATAGCCCGAGGAGGTTATCTATACTTCATAACTTTTATAGATGATATGTCTAGATATGGATATGTTTATCTCATGAAACATAAATCTGAATTTTTTGAAATGTTCAAAAATTTTAAAGCAAAAGTAGAAAATTAAATTGGTAAAAAGATAAAGGCCTTACGATCAGATCTTGGAGGCGAGTATCTTAGTAACAAGTTTAAAGATTTTCTTAAGGTTTCAGATATTATTTCACAACGGACCCCACCAGGAACGCCTCAACTGAATGGAGTTTTAGAGAGGAGGAATCGGACTTTATTAAATATGGTCTGAAGTATTTTAAGTTGTATAGACTTACCTTTGTTTTTGTGGGGACACGCCCTTCTTACTGCAATATATATCCTAAACAGAATTCCTTCAAAGTCAGTTCCTACAACACCACGTGAGATATGGTTTGATAGGAAGCCCAATCTTAAACATGTTAAGATTTGGGGATGTATAACTTTTGTGAAAAAAGCTTAAATCAGAGAAACTTGAGACACGGTCATTGAAGGGTAGTTTTGTAAGTTATCCTAAGGATATGAGTTCTACATTACTGAACTGCAACAAGTAGTTGTTAGCAAGAATGACATTTTTCTTGAAAAAGAGTTTATTCAAGAAAGAGGCAATGAAATGAAAATAGAACTTGGCAAACAGTTTGCCAAGCCTAAAGCTATGCCACGAGACGTCCAAGTACCAATTGAGGAGCCAGGGCCGAGTGTTGCACCTCCCATTAGAAGAAGTGAGAGGATACCTCATCAACCTGAGAGATATGGTTTTCTAAATGAACAAGAGTGTAATACCCAACGTTTAATATTAAGAGTATTTTCAGAATTTACGGGTTCAAAATTGGTATTTACTAAAGTTTCGGGCCTACGTGTAATATTAAAAATGTAAATTAAAGGTGAGGGACTATGACAAAGAAATTCAAAGAGGGTAAAATTGTCTAAATAAGCAATATTTGACAAAATCAAAATATTTTCAAAGGTTTGAGGTCGAAAACACGTGATTAGAGGCGTCCGGGCAAAAGTGCAGATTTTGTAAACTGTCCGAGGGAGGTCTAATCGACGAATTTTCTAGAAATTCTTAAGGAAAATGAATAGTTCAAAACCTGAGGGCAGTCAAGGAATTAACAAGAAGTCTAGGGGTGCCATGGATAGGGAGAAAATGCAATTAGAAATTTCATGGGGGCAAATCTATAAATTCAAAAAATTTCAAACGGGAAACCAACCACCGCACATGGCCCCCGGCAGCCGCCTCTGGAGGTGTAGAGAAGCTCGCCTGGAGGCTCGGGAGTATCCTCCAGGTGATGATGAAACTTTTGAAGCATGCTATTGGCAGGAGAAAGCATCAAGGTGACCGGTATTAATGGTGGAGGTGACCATCGATTCAACCAAATTTTTTAAAGGCCATAGTTCATGATTTGGGGCTTTTCGATTGGTTTGGAGGCTAGATTTGGGCTTTAGGGATAAGAATGAGCAAGATATGGTGGGGAATCGGGTCAAGATCGGATATAAAAGGGGTAGATGGCCGAGAGTTCAAATTTAAAATCGAGAAAAATTTCTCTTATTTTGGCAAGAATCGAGCAAAGAGATTAGAGGGATTTTGTTCTTTGAGTCATAAGGATCATTTCTGGAGAGTTTCGAAGAGTTTCGTGTACGTTTGATGGGGTTTTAGTGAGTTGGCCGAAAAAATGAGGGCCGCCGGACTAAGACCTATAATTGGGTTTTAAACCCTCTTCCGGTGACTTTTTTCGACGGGTGAAGGGTCCATTGAGGTCGCCTCATCGAGATCTTCAAGACCCCATAGTCGTTTTGGCCAAAGGAAGTCGCCAGAAAGCTGTCATAACCGGAGAAGACGACCAGAGTTGTTTGCGCGTGGGCTTCACTCGTCGAGGCTCTGGGTGGCGCGTAAGGTAGGGTTTTTCCTTGATTTTAATTTTATAATTTTTATAAAATTATTTTAGGATGGTTTATGTAAAAATATTTGGGGAAAATGGGTATTTGGTATTTATTATGATTTTTCGAGAGGGAGAAATGTTGGAAAAATAGGAAAAAATAGGAAAAATTAAGGAAAAATAGAAATATTGATTTCTATGGTCCTAATGATGAATAGGAGACAATTGGTTTGTTGGAAAGAAAGATTGCACGTTTTTTGAGGTGAAAATTGGACTTTTCCTAATTGAGGTGAGTGGTTTGATTCTAGCTTTACCTTGTCTTGAATGTGTGTTGGAGTGTGTGTAGTGGGTTCCAGCAAGCGATTTTACCCTCCTGAGCTTAGGATATACATGATTAGACCAGTTCTAGTGAGCAGTTATACTCTCCAGAACTTAGGTTGTTTACAAAGACATTTCACTTATGTACATTGTGGCATCATTTGCATATTGAACATGTGGTATATTGCATCAAGTGTTTTTACTTACAAACGAGTCGGTGCATGACGTGTAATTTTCATATCATCGGGGTGTCGATTTTCATGTCGTTGTTGGGTCCATATGGGACGGGATGAGGTCTTCTTGAGAATAGGATAAGGTTAATCCTGGTGAATGAGTGACACGGTAGGGCACTCAAGGGATTAAGTATGTTGCGGCAAGGTCAAACCCCAACAGTGTGTGGAATGGATTTTCCACGGGAGGTTGAGTATGTTAGGGAGATTTCTCAAGGTAGACATTTTTGCATGTTGTCGTTTGTCTATATATGCCATGCTCGTATGTCTTTCATGCATTGTATAAACTGTTTCATGCCATCACTTAGATGTTTTATCATCTAACTTGGGTTATGCCCCTGGAACATTCAAGGTTCCAACCAGGGATTGCTGCGAGGTCGAGGACATGGCCGGTGGGGCCAACGATGTTTAGTTGATAATCGTTGTACCATTTTGGAGGTGTTAGTATTTATTTTGGTATATGTATGAATGGTTGTATGACAATTTTGTATCATTTGATAGTTTGTAATACATATTTCGGTGTGGGAACACCTTGTAAGAAACTCTTGTTAGGTCCCGACATTTTGATAATATTTAATCTGCTGCATTATATTATGTCTCGTTTAGTTTTAAGTCTATTGATCTTGTTAGTTAAACGAGCAAGACTGGGGTTCTCGAGATTTTTACTTGCATGTGAAGATTGCTCTTGAAATCACCGCGGGCGCCGGTCATTTTATGCGACGAGTGTTTCATCTGCATGTGAAGATTGTTCTCATGGCACCACGTGTGACAAACTTGAAAAAAAAAAAAAAAAGATTCCCAAGAATTCCCTTATAGTGACGCGTCCATGTAAGGCGGGGTGTTACAAAGAGTTATTCCTTATAGGAGACAATGATCACTCAGATGATCTTACCACTTACCAAAAGGCGATATCAGATATCGACTCAAAAAGATGGCTAGAAGTTATGAAATCTGAAATGGATTCCATGTATTAAAACCAAGTCTAGACTCTTGTAGATCCACCAAAAGGTATAGTACCTATTGGATGTAAATGGGTTTTCAAGAAGAAAATAGGTTTAGATGGAAAGGTAGAAACCTATAAGGTAAGACTTGTGGCAAAAGGTTATCATCAAAGGCAAGGCATTGACTATGAAGAAACCTTTTCCCCAATCATCATGCTTAAATCCAACAAATTTTTACTAGCCATTGTTGCTCATTATGACTATGAGATTTGGAAGATGGATGTGAAGACTGTTGGGATTACATAGATCTTATCATATGTGCATTGGAATTAAAAAATTTAGTTTGCAGGTATCTTGTTTTTCAGAAAATATGGTTTAACAAATTGAAGGCAAAAACAAAAGTTTACCTCTTCGATGAAATTTAATTTCACTGCTAGGTATTCTCGTCGTATAATCCTCTAAGTGTAGGATGCCGAGTCAGTTCACCCGAAATCATTTCTATCTAAGAATATCAAAGAGAATGATAAGTAAAAGAATTTTTTCACAGAAATTCCTAACTTACCTCTTGGATTCACACACTTCTTCAAAATTCTCTCAACTTCACAAGTGATTCAAGAGTTAGAAATGAAGGTTAAGAGAGCTTTTTATAGGGTTTTATTAACCCTACTCCATTAATGGGTTAGGCTTCTCAAGCCCATTCCATTTTTATGCAATTGGGCTAACCCCAATCCAATAGTGTTAAATTGAATCCAATAGTGCCATTGGGTCAAGCCTAATGTGCTAGCAAAAGGCCCAACCCAATTAATGATTAAATAATTATATTCATAATATAATCATTTAATTATTCTTATTTATCCAATAAATAAATACACTATTATTAGTAATTATTAAATTACTAATTTATCTATTTTCTCTTTGAAAGTGATTTCTTTTGGGTGGAACTTTCTGGGTTCACAAATAAATTGGCAACGAGAATAATCAACAATTAATTCTCGTAAATCATGAGTGACATCTAGCAATATGCCATGATGCACACATACCTCATGTATCACTGAATCAGGCACATAGATACGTATGATTATTCTTTATTAGAATAACCACATAATATCGCTGATATCCTAATCCACCAATACATAGATATCCATATCATCTCAAGTCTAAGGACTAGTTGCACAATCGTAGCTAACATTAAATCATTGACCTGTGAAAAATAACTCATGTGATTTAATGTTAACAGTCTCGTTCAGTGAACTCGTTCTTGTAACGAGCACCCACTCATCTTCTTCTATATCTCATACAGAATGGCACGAGACTCACCAACCTTATCTTTCAGTATCTCATACTAAATAAGGAAGAAGATGATGTGCTGGCCTTTACGAGTTGTTATTATCCAGATTAGGAATTCTACGGGCGGGAACATTTTTATAGTATAACGAACTGTGGATTATCCGTAACTTGTATTCTTAACTCTTAAGAATGGTATCCACTCCTTATTATACTAATGAATATATGTTTTATAATTTAAATCATATTGCAATTTAAATAAAACATAAACTTGCCATTTAAATAATATTTAAAGAATTATAAGATCAAGTCCCTTTGTGTCACTAGAATTTGTCTTCAAGGCTCATATCTAACAAAGAATGCCTTCTTGAATGGTTATATAGATCAGGATATCTATATGGAGCAACCTTAAGGCTTCACACCCAAATATGACGCAAGAAAGGTATACAAGCTTAAGAGATCCATTTATGGTCTTAAGAAAGCATCCAAAAGTTGGAACATCCATTTCGATGATGAAGCCAAATCATTTGGTTTCATTTAAAACATTGATGAACCCTGTGTTTATAAAAAGGTTAGTGGGAGTGAAATAGCATTTTTGGTCTCATATGTAGATGATATCTTATTCATTGGAAATGATGTAGGATTGTTGTCAACAATAAAGGTCTAGTTGTCAAGTAAGTTCTCCATGAAAGATTTGGGAGAAGTAGCCTATATTCTCAGTATACAGATCTATAGAGATAAAACTAAGAGATTGATAAGACTTTTTCAAAATAAGTATATAGAAATAGTGTTGAAGAGGTTCAACATGAAGGATTCCAAAAGAGGACTGTTGCCTTTTAGATATGAAATCCACTTCTCTCGTGATATGTGCCCCAAGACACAAGAAGAGAGAACGCATGTCTAGGATTCCTTATACTTTAGCAATAGGAAGCCTAATGTATGCAATACTATATACTAGGCCTGATATTGCTTATGTTGTAAGTGTTACAAGCAGATATTAGTCTAATCCAGGTCAGGAACACTGGATTGTAGTTAAAAATATGCTTAAGTACTTGAAAAGACCTAAGGATTTGATCCTCACTTATGATGAAGGAGAACTGAAAGTGGAAGGTTACATAGATTCTAATTTTCAATCAGATGTTCATGATAGAAAGTCTATCTCTGGATATGTGTTTACCTGTAACGGAGGAGTATTTAGTTGGAAGAGTTTCAAACAAGATATGACTACCGATTCTACTATAGAAGCCAAGTATATTACAGCATCAGATATTGCAAAGGAAGTAGTCTGGGTCAAAAAGTTTGTGACAAAACTTGGAGTGGTTCCATCTATAAAGTCTGTCGTGCCCTTGTTGTGCGACAACGATGGAGCCATAGCGCAAGCTAAGGAACCAAGGTCTCACCAAAAGTCCAAATAATATGAAAGATGCTTCCATCTCATTAGAGAGATCATTGGTAGAGGAGATGATAATGTGTAGAGAATAGATACATCAGAGAATGCAGCAGATCCATTGACTAATGCCATGAACCAGAAGCAACTAGATTTTCATCTAAATAGCTAGGGTATGAGATACCACGTAAAATGGTCTTCCTACTAGTAGGAGATTGTTAGATATGAGCCCTGAAGACCAATTCTAGTGACACAAAGGGACTCGATCTTATAATTTTTTAAATATTATTTAAATGGCATGTTTATGTTTTATCTAAATTGCAATATGGTTTAAATTATAAAACATATATCCATTAGAATAATAAGGAGTGGATACCATTCTTAAGAGTTAAGAATACGAGTTACGGATAATCCACAGTTTGTTATACTATAAACATGTTCCTGGCCGTATAATTCCTAATCTGGATAATAGAAACTCGTAAAGGCCAGCACATCATCTTCTTCCTTATTCAATATGAGATATTGAAAGATAAGGTTGGTGAATCTTGTGCCATTCTGTATGAGATATAGAAGGAACATGAGTGGGTGCTCGTTACAAGAACAAGTTCACTAAACGAGATTGTTAACATTAAATCACATGGGTTATTTCTCACGGGTCAATGATTTAATGTTAGCTGTGATTGTGTAGCTAGTCCTTAGACCTGAGATGACATGGATATCTGTGTATTGGTGGATTAAGATATCAGCGATATTATGTGGTTGTTTTAATCAAGAATAATTATACGTATTTATGTGTCTGATTCAGTTATACGTGACGTATATGTGCATCAGACATGGAATCTATCACCTCGATATTTATGAGAAAGATATCATATGCGATCCAATAATCACTTGACAATAAATCCTTGGCCGAGGTAATATGACGATGGAATTTGTTCCACAAGGGTTATGTCATAATTAATTAAGATTGATTTTGGATTTGGCCATATGAGGAGATTAAGAGATTCGACCAACTGAGCATAATCTCATATCTTGTCGGGATATAAGATGATAAAAGGACCATATTGCATGGTAACGTGGTAAAAGGTTCACAATACCCGTTTCACAATAAATTGGGTAATCATGACATATTGTTAGATGTCACTCATGATTTATGAGAATTAATCGTTGATTATCCTCATTACCAATTTAGTTGTGAACCCAGAAAGTCCTACCCAAAAGAAATCACTTTCAAAGAGAAAATGGATAAATTAGTAATTTTTTAATTACTAATAATAATGCACTATTTATTGGTTAAATAAGAATAATTAAATAATTATATTATAAATATAATTATTTAATCATTAATTGGATTGGGTCATTTGCTAGAACATTAGGCTTGGCCCAATGACACTATTGGTTTGGATTCAAAAACTCTATTTGATTGGGGTTGGCCCAATAGTATTAAATAGAATGGGCTTGGGAAGCCCAACCCATTTCCATTAAAGGAGTAGGGTTAATGGAGCTCTATAAATAGCTCCATTAACATTTCATTACTATCTTTTAAAACTCTTGAATCACTTATGAGTTGAGAGTTTTTGGAGAAATTGTGTAAATCCAAAAGGTAAGTTAGAAATTTTTGTGAAACATTTCTTCTACTTATCACTCTCTTTGATATTCTTGGATAGAGGTGATTTTAGGTGGATTGACTCGGCATCCTACACTTGGAGGATTATACGGTGGGAAACCTAACGGTGAAATCAGATTTCATCCAAAAGGTAACCTTTTGTTGTTGCTTTCAATTTGTAAATCATAATTTCTAAAAAATGGGATACCTGCAAACTAAATTTTAATTTCGTTGCGCATATGATAAGATCTATGTAATCCCAACACCTTTTCATACTGAGTACAATTTTTAAACTCCGAAACTAATAAGAAAAATATGAGCCAGTAAGCTTATTGGTTTCTAGAATACAAGTTAACTGATTTAAACCTATCATTTTATCTGTAGAAAATAAATAGATATATTAGCTTGTATTTTTGCAAAACTCCATTTAATTAAGAACTTTTGATTAAATGAGTACTCCCACTAAAATTTTAAAATCCTGAACTTCCCTAGTAGGAAACACGATCCTTATACAGAATCTAATAGTAAGTGATCAAATTTTCTTTCATAAGAATACCCCTCACATTTTAGTTACTTGAAGTAGTCTCATAATTGAGTAGAATATGCGTTAGGTGAGACTTATCGAACACCGCACCATCTCATGGTTAATAGAAGAAATCAAACAATTTTTCATGAAATGCACCTTCACATTTTAGTTATTGGAGACACCTAATCAGACTAATAAACCCCTATGATAGTGGAAAACCACGATAAATCAGATTTATCGTTTAGATCTAATATTAATTTTATGGCAAGATTTTTAGGCTTCTTATTTTAAGGTCTCATCAGATTCCATCATTCATTCCATCACAAAACCATTGCATAATAAAATGAACAATAAAAAAATCAGGATGACCATGGGCTTGCACATAAAATAAACTCGAGCCTCCAGAGTTTAAACTATGTCACATATCAATGCCTTGATTGACTGTTAGCTTCACCGCTTCTGTTGCGATCAACTCCTTGACGTCTTCTTCAATTTGTAACATTTGTAAAATAAATATTAAAAGAAGCTACTTGAGGCTTATGCCTCATTACATACTTGAATGAATAAATTATTACATGTTGAATAAAATCAAGTGAAGCCCTGTAACATTCGTTCATTCACAACAAGCCCATCCTCATCCTACACATACATCCGCTTCCGTTGTTTCAATTTTTTTTTTGAAAATATTCATTTTGCATATGTCAAATAATACAATCCAATATCCAAACAAGCATATCTAAATCCCTGTGTTAATATCCAATGCGAATTACTACACAACCATCAATTTCTGAGCAATTAGAACATGCTATCTGGTTGTTGGAACCGACAAGAGTCGACTTTCTAGTGCTCAAGAGTCAACTTTTGTATGCCCTAAGAGTTAACTCTTCCAAGATAGAAAGTCGACTTATCAAAAATGCAGAAACGAGACCCAACACAATTTAAGTCATTAAACGTCGATTAAATGCTATACTTAACACATACAACCACGTATATGCATTAAATACCAAACTGAGGTTTTGATACCATTGAAAGGAATCACTAGTATGGTGGTATGAGTAAAAATAAAATTTTTTACTGTGTATCAGATACACGCAATGGAATATAATATACAAGCCATACATGGTTTGGGTATTTAAGTAACATGCATATTCATTAAATGAATACATAAATAAATCCATACCCGTTGTCCGATGTAAGGATGGAGTACATAAACAATTTTTTCATTGAGCCTGTATCCACTTTAAGATGTGGTGGTCCTAATCGGTCCACACCTAGTATGCTGAATGGTATCATTTCGGTTACCTCTTCTCGTGCTAGACATAGAGAGTTCGCGTATCATCGATACTCGCATCTAAAAATTATACATGTGACCTTTACACGTATATTTTATGATAAAAATAGAAATTGTCAGAGAAAGCAGAGGAGGAAAAGGAAGAGAGATGCAAGAGAAAAAGAAGAAAAATTAATTGAAGTAGAAGGCCCTCTATTTCTATTTGATTATTCTCTCCCTTTCTATCTCACACACAATCATTCTCTCCCTCCACTTTTTCTATTATAATTCTTTAATCTTTCCACTATCTCTAATATAATAATTCTTTAATCTTTCCACTATCTCTAATATAATAATTCTTTAATCTTTCCACTTATTAAACTTCCTCATGCAATATCAATTTCAATCTTCCTTTTCAATTATTAGACTTCCTCCTCCAATAATTTAATCTTCCTCAATTCCAATTGCAATTTCAATTCAGCCACTCACCTCCACCAACCTCTCCAATTTTATGCCACACGACACCCCAATTATTGGTAGCTAGGGGGCTAAGGGTCAACTTTTGACCAACCACTTCTAGAGACATTTCGGGCACACAATGTCGATACCAAATGCAACATTATATGGTGTGTGTGACTTTATAAGTTCACTATCCACTACCAATAAGTTAATATCAAAATCTCTTTTGGTATCGATCAACCCTTTAACCCATCACTGTAACTTCTCCAAATCTCAATGACGTTCCAAGAGTTCCTAAATAGTGCCTAGCAGTGATTCAAGAGAGTACAGGTGGCAGCGAAGTCTCACTTCAAGTAAACCTATTACGACTAATGACTACTGTGGTATAATCCTTTCATTACCTAACAACCTGACTAAGCGAGAGTCATGGAGAGACAAATGCATAAACTCAGTAATTAGGTGGAAGACCTCATCAATGTGAATAGATGACACATCAAGAAACACTTTTCTTGAATTTTAATATGCCTTTTATCAGGGACTGTCTCGTCACATTAATAGTAGATCACATAGGACATTCACCCCATCAAATACCAACAAGAGCGATGTATCCTATTTTCAACACATGTCTTCATATACCAAAAATACAGAACTACATAGATGAATGTTCCCACCACCCAATTAGATGGTTTGGCTCATTAGAAAATCCTGCACACCAATACACAAGACAACTGTGCTAATTCAAGTCTAAGAATCAACATACCATCACAACCTGATGACTTAACCATTATCCACTGTTAAACCTATGATCAATCCACACAACCAAACCACGATAGTACCAAGATCCAAGAATACCCAAACAAAATCAAAAAAATGAAAATACAAACACAATGCACACAAAAACAATGAACACAACATTTACGTGTTTGGATCAAAACGATCCTACTCACAACAGGGCTTCACTCTAGTCAATCCACTAATGATGAGAGACAATGGATTTATAAAGATACACTCTATACCAACAAGAACTCTCGCAGCCACTCGCAAATCAAAAATTAAATAGAGATAAACACAACAGAGTACAATGATCCAAAATACTTGAGCAGCCCAACACTCAATCTCACCAATCACTCTCACAAATAAACAATCAAGTGATTCACACTTAAAGAGAGTAGGAATTAGAATCACCTTGCATTCTTCATCCGTTTTGATCGTCGAGTTCGTGTGTCTATCTCTCTCGTGCATTTTGCTTTTGATTATATGCGTTCCATTCTCTCTTCTGTTGTGTTTTATCTATTGGAATGCCAAGAAGCCTCATATACAAAGGGGCAAACGCTGACAGCTACTTGATTGAGGGTTTCCAAGAGAAGATCAATGGCTTAGAAATAATCATCCATTTAACATAATATAAAATGCCACATATTTGATAGAGCACATATTTTCATATTATTTAGCCCTCATATTTAGTCTTTTTGCACATTAGTTGTGTCATTTTATTCATCTTGACTTTATTTCATTTTATTTCATAGGAATTGGGCTTCACACTATTTTACTTTATTTTTCCAGGTTTAGGGCTATGGGAGCATGAGATGGGGCATGAGACATCTTGATGGCAATGAGATATCTTGGAAATTGGAGATAGAGAAGTAAGGGCAATTTTAGCAGATTTAACCCCCTGCACTTCCTTCAGTATTTTGGCCAAGATAAAATTCCAGAATGAAGATGATGTCTTCAGAGATACTGTAGAGGACTTCTTGGGCTTTCTGGAATGGTATGGTTTGTCCAAATACGAGTTCGTTTGGGCCTTCAAACAGCACTTCAAAGTCGGGGCTAGGAAGTTGGGTCAAATTAGGAAAGCTGCACAGATGCTGATTCTTTAAAAGGCCATATCTTGGGCGTCCGATATCCAAATCAAGTGATTCAAAAGCCCAAATTTATCTACTCTTCCTGATCTACAATTCTTGTGAAGAGGCCGAAGCCCATAACGCACGTTAACCTATCCTAAATCGGCTGAGAAGTGGCAGTAACCTAGGGTTTCATCCTTAAGCTCTACTTAAGCACCTTAAGTGGCCGATTTTGAGATTATTCTTTTGAAGGGCGTGAACAGTAGCCAACTTTCCTTCTCCCCATTGTTCTTGTCAAGATGGAGGGCTAAGGATTCTGTAATCAGTTGCAATACCATCCTTGTTCCTGGTTTGAGTCTTTGGTTTTAATGGAAATCTAGTTTTTAGTTTTAACTTTATTGTTCTCTTGTTTCTGTTCTCTCTTAAATCTGTGTATGTGTTGATGCCGGTTGGATGAATGCATGCATTGTCTTTGTTTGAGAATCCAAGGTTTTTGTGCTCAGTTGAGGCTTTAACTAGAAGCAAGAACAATCAGTCTCGAATCTGTGCAATAAGGGGAATCAAAACTGATAGATTGAACTAAGAGGTTTCTGAAATCTTTTTATTGGTTTTCTTTCCAATCTTTGGCGGTTGTTAAAGGATTTTTCTGATTTTCGATTTGAGGATTAAAACTAAACAAATTGTTTATTGAGAAGGCGATGAAAACTGGGATAGAAGGTTGGTTTGCAACTGATTGCATCTTGATTCATTGTGTTCTTGCATATCTTGTTTTCTGTTTTTCATCACAAACTTTCCCCCCCCGTTTAGCCTTGTTTTGACAGATCCGTTAGAGGTTCGTTGGGAGACGACTTTGGGTTGCACACTTGCTGCAAATCAAAATTCTTATTCGTCTAATCTATTGGTGTTCGACAGCCCCGATCAGATTTTGGCGCCGTTACCGGGGAACCAATCTCGTTTCTGTCAAAAGAAGACTGATTCAAAAAAATATATATATATATATTCCTTGATAATCTAATAGCAGATATTGTGGTTGCTACTTGGTATATAGGTTGGAAACTAGCTGGTTGCGGGCTACCGGTCCAAAGCGAGTTAACCATACTCGGCACTGCTAGATACAACGCCACGTACCAAGTTTATGCCACAAATCAAGAAGTGAACATGCCTTCAGGAATAGTTGCTGATAGAAAACTCTTATTCTCTATTTTGTAGTGAGACCAGCAAGCTGCATCCAAGTGCAAGACATAGCCAAATTCAGCAGTTTTGACAGCAAACTCAGCAAGTGCAAGGCAGAAACTTCTTATTCAGCAGTTTTGACAGCCTCCATGACAGATAGCAAAATTTAAGGATTGAGAACAAGATACCGGTTCTATCCTCTTCCTTTCTCATCCTTACTTGATGTTATTTCATGTCTTTATGTCTCCCTTGATGTTTTCTTGCATTTAGAGTGGTCTTTGAGGCAAAATAGGAGCTGATTTGATAAAAAAACGATTTTGACAGTTACTGTTCACTGCTTCCTACTTTATTCGATTGAGCTGAAACTTGGTGTCCAAAGAAATGGGGTTGTGAGGATTATGAGTCACTGCTTTTCTGTGAGGAGATCGTTTTTTGGCCAAATTCCAACGTTTAGACCACTTTTTGGTCCATTTTGTGTTTCTCAGTGGCTAATTTTGTGTGGTTTTTAGTGTTTTTAGGTCCCTCAGTGTTTTAGTGGTGGAATTTTGTGAAAAATTGCATAAAAAAAATCATCTAAGGGCTTCTTGATTGACCTGTTTTAGTATTTTTGTGTTTGTGTGTTTTTTGTGTTTTTCAGTTTTTGGTGTGCATAGGCCAGTTTGTGTGCTATTTTTTGTGAGTCATTTTGAGTGTGTTTTTGTGCTGATCTTTAGTGCATGACCAGGTCCTCTAAGGACATACCAATTGACCTAGACCTTGAAATAGAAAGGACCCTTAGGAAGCAAAGGAAGGCTAGAGAGTTAGAGCTTCGGATAGCTGATAATCCTCCTGCCTCTTCTGCCACTGCATCTGATATTCCTTCTGTTCCTATACCTACCCCTGACTTAAACACAATGGCGGGTAATGGGAATGAACACAATCGGAATGGAAATAATGTAAATCATGGTCATTTGGATGGTAGAACCATTAGAGAATTGGCTGCCCCTGATGTGCACTACCAGTCTTTATGCATTCAATATCCCCAATTGGATGCAACCTTTGAATTGAAATCTGGGCTAATCCATTTGCTTCCCAAGTTTCATGGCCTTGCAGGTGAAGATCCGCACAAGCACCTCAAGGAATTCCATGTTGTCTGCTCCACAATGAGGCCACAAGGAGTTGATGAGGAGCAGATAAAACTTAGGGCCTTCCCATTTTCATTGGATGAAGCTGCAAAGGATTGGTTATACTACCTACCACCTGCTGCCATCACAAGTTGGGATGGGCTAAAAAGAATCTTTTTGGAGAAATTCTTTCCAGCATCCCGAACAGCCGCCATTCGAAAAGAAATTTGTGGCATAAGGCAGAATCATGGGGAGACATTACATGAGTATTGGGAGCGATTCAAGAAACTCTGTTCTAGTTGTCCACACCATCAAATCAGTGACCAGCTGCTGGTCCAATACTTCTATGAAGGTCTTATTCCAATGGATAGGTATTTGGTGGATGCAGCTAGTGTAGGATCATGAACGAGGATCAAAAGCATGCAACGGAAGCGTTTTAAAATAAAAACGATCCTCGTATTGGTTAGAGTCTAGGAGACTTACTTTTACGGCGGATTACCGGACGGAATGGAGCGATGGGAGCTTCTTCGCGTGGAGGAGACGACGGCTGTCCTGCTAGCCTTCGGCTCCGTCGCATCAGAACTCAAACGCCCCCTTTCGATCTTCCGGAGTATGACTCGAACTCGTGGCCTCTCTTCGGTGAAGAAGAATGAAAAACGACTTAGATGAAAAAACAACTAAAGAGAGATATATATAGGGAGAACCCTAGGGTTAAAAAACCCTAGTGGGCCAAACCCTAATGGGCCAAGATCTTTTAATTAATTTTCTAATTGGGTTAGCCCAATTAATTAATTAAGACCCTAATGAACCATTATTTTATTTTAGCCCAATGGACCATTCTAAATAAAATAATTCTCTCTTAATGTAATTCATCCAACAAGCCAAATGTATTAAAAAATACATGAGTTACATCGAGCTACCCCGGGGACCAAAAGACAAATTATTCACGGCTGCTAAAATGACCAAAATATCCCTGCTACCTAGTAGCTATATTTTGTCATTCTAAGTGTTCCAACTATCACCATATGGAAACACTGACCCCACGAATAATTTTGCATATGCCATGTCTTTGACCTACTAGTGTAATGACGAAAATACCCCTCTGCGTAACACCCATCATTTAGAAAGGAATAATGTACTAACACCTTTCTAAATGACTTCTACCATCCTTAGATCACTAGTCCAATAATCCGTGACTACTCGAATGTACTTGCTTATCACTGGGAGCTACCCAGAAGCACACACTCTTAAGTCACGTTCCCAGGGCCCTGGATTATTCGATTATTCTTGGACAATCACAAGGGGGTGAATCACAGAAACTATCTTGTATTAGTCTGTCTTAGCTAATTAGAAACCATACTCCCAACTCAAAAAGATATTGATCTTTGATAGACCTCACTTACAATGAATCCAAGAATATAGATCTAGGTTCACTAGACCACCAACTAATACTCAAGTATTAGAGTACTCGTCCACGTAGTAGCAGTGATAGACTAGCTCCATGATAATTAGTACTTTGTCATTAGCTTCTATCACAGGTCCACTCTACGCATTCCAAATGCGCTTGTACAATTAGAGTAAACGGACTGTTTACTGGCTAAGGCAAGCCATCCTCCATTAGGATCTATTGCACAATGATCTTATCATGATAGAATGCCCAGTTCTATCAAAAGATCAAGAGTTATATTTTCTTGCTTATTAAGTACCCACGATTCATGCCTAACTGTGAAGAACGACCCATCACATGAATCACTTACTTGATAGCATGGACACCTTTCCAACAATTAAATGCAAATAATATATGTGCCATAAACTGAATAAAAGAAACATCATTACCATAAATTAAACAAAACGTGTCTTTAGGGCATACATTTCCAACAGCTAGTGGAGGAGCCCTCTCTGAAAAGACACCAGCAGCTGCTCAAGAGCTAATCTCCAAGATGGCACAGAATGCCCAACAATTTGGTACCAGGTCAGCCACTCCCATGAGATAGGCCAATGAGATTGGTGTTGCTGCCATCAATGACCAACAGAGAATAGAGAACAAACTGGAGGAATTGGCCTCCATGGTCAGACAGCTAGCCCTTGATAAAGGACAGTCCAAAACTCAGCAGGTATGTGGTATTTGTTCATTATCCTCCCATGGTACTGACCAATGTCCTCAATTGCAGGAGAATACAGAAGCCTGTGCTGGCATTTTTCCAGGAAGACCCTTCCAGCCACAGCAACAAAGATATGATCCATATGCTGCCACCTATAATCCAGGGTGGAGAGATCATCCGAACTTGAGGTATGGAGGTCCTTCCAACCAGCCATTCCAGCCACAGCAGCAGCAACCTCAGCAGCACAAATTCAATGCACAAAGACCAAGTCAATCAATGCAGCAACCCCAACCAGCTCCTAAATCCGAATCAAGCTTGGAAGATATCATGAAGCAGCTCGTTGCCAACAATCTCCAGTTTCAGCAAAGGACCCGACACTGCCATACAAAATTTGGAGACACAGATTGGACAGTTGGCAACCAACATCAGTGAGCTACAGAGTCAAGGTTTGAGTCAGTTGCCTTCACAGCCAGTTTCAAATCCAAGGGGCAATGTAAGTGCTATCGTTCTCCACAGTGGCAAGGAGTTAAGCAGCCCACCCTCACCCTCTCCACAACCAGAATTTGGGCAGCAACAAGAAAGCAAAAAGAAGATCAGCCTCCTCCCATTCAAAACGACAAGCAGCCCACCACCATTGATCAAGATAGAGGAGAGACTTCTCACAACCATCCACTGCCATTTCCTCACCGAGCCACTCAAAATAAAAAGAGGGAAGAAGCTGAGTTGGACAAGGAGATCATGGAGACTTTCAGAAAAGTTGAGGTGAACATACCACTCTTGGAGGCCATCAGACAGATTCCCAAGTATGCCAAGTTTCTCAAAGACTTGTGCACCCACAAAAGGAAACTGAAAGGAAATGAAAAAATCAACTTGGGAAGAAATGTGTCAACATTGATTCAACCTGCCATGCCTCAGAAATGCAAAGATCCAGGGACTTTCACCATTCCTTGCACTATTGGAAATTTGCAATTTCATAATGCTATGTTGGATTTAGGAGCCTCTATTAATGTGATGCCTAAATCTGTGTATTCTTCTTTGCAGGCAGGTGCAGGCACATTGACATCTACAGAAGTGGTGGTCCAGTTGGTAAATAGGAGTACAGCATACCCTGAGGGAGTATTAGAGGATGTATTAGTAAAGGTAAAGGATTTCATATTCCCTGCTGACTTCTATTATTTGAATATGGAGGATGATCACACACCCGGACACGCACCACTTATTCTAGGTAGACCCTTCTTGAAAACTGCAAGGACAATAATTAATGTGCATGAGGGTACTTTATCTATGGAGTTCGCTGGTAACACCATTCAATTCAATATCATTGATGCCATGAAGTATCCCTTAGAAGATCATTCTGCCTTGCATGTTAACTTTATTGACTTAATGGTGGAGAAAGCATGTGTTGAGTTGTATAATCTTGAGTCTGAATTCCCCACCATCCATAATTTTCCTGATGATATGCATTGCCCTTAGAGTCATGACGGACTCAATAAGTGTAGTGTTTGTTCTGAAATAGATCAGTTTTTGAGTATTGTTGAGAGTGCACCTTCTCATACTATATCCGATTCTCATGTGCCTCCCATAGAGGAAGTTTCTGTTGTTGAGAATGTAGTGCAGGTAGGTGGCAACATAAACAGACTGGTGCCTTCAATTCAACAGCCACCCACCTTGGAGTGTAAGCCCCTGCCCGAGAATCTGAAGTACGCCTACTTGGCGGATGGAGACAAGCTACCCGTGATCATCGCCGACAACCTTTAGCCTGATCAAGAGGAGAAGTTGCTGAATCTGTTGAAGCAACATAAGAGAGCCATAGGTTGGTCGCTTGCAGACATTCCCGGTATATCCCCTTCCTTATGCATGCACAGGATTCATTTAGAGGAAGGAGCTCGACCAGTGAGACAGCCCCAAAGGAGACACAATCCCACCATTCTAGATGTGGTCAAGAAAGAGGTAAGTAAACTACTTTCGGCTGGCATTATTTATCCTATCTCTGATAGCAAGTGGGTGAGTCCAGTGCAGGTAGTTTCGAAGAAGACAGGATTCACAGTGGTAGCCAATGAGAGGAATGAGCTAGTGCCCATGCGAGTGCAGAACAGCTGGAGAGTCTGCATTGACTATAGGAGGCTCAACCAAGCTACCAGGAAGGATCATTTCCCACTCCCATTCATTGATCAGATGCTAGAGAGGTTAGATGGAAACTCCCATTACTGCTTTCTTGATGGTTTTTCTGGTTATTTTCAGATTTGCATAGCACCGGAGGATCAGGAGAAGACCACCTTCACCTGCCCCTTTGGCACTTTTGCATACCGGAGGATGCCATTTGGTCTATGTAATGCCCCAGGTACGTTCCAGCGATGCATGGTGAGTATATTTTCAGATCTACTTGAGCATTGCATGGAAGTTTTCATGGATGATTTTTCTGTTTATGGGACCTCCTTTGATGAGTGTCTAATCAGTTTGGGTAGAGTCCTAGAGAGATGTGTCGAGAAGAATCTTGTCCTAAATTTTGAAAAATGTCATTTCATGGTTGAGCAGGGGATTGTTTTGGGTCATGTTGTGTCCAAGAGGGGTATAGAGGTTGATAAGTCCAAGGTCGATATCATTTCTTCTTTACCTTACCCCGCGTCTGTGCGGGAGGTACGTTCTTTCCTTGGACATGCAGGATTCTACAGGAGATTCATCCAAGACTTCAGCAAGATTGCCCTTCCAATGTCCAACCTGCTTCAGAAGGATGTGGAATTCAAATTTGATGAGTCTTGCAAGATGGCCTTTGAGGAGCTCAAGAGGCGCTTGACTTCTCCACCCATCATCCAGCCACCCAACTGGGACTTGCCATTCGAGCTCATGTGTGATGCTTCCAATTATGCAGTTGGTGTCGTCCTTTCACAACGAGTGGAGAAGAAGTCACACGTCATTGCTTATGCCTCGCGCACTTTGGACAGCGCCCAAGCAAACTACACCACTACTGAAAAGGAGCTTCTTGCCATTGTGTTTGCTTTAGATAAATTTCGCTCTTATCTCCTGGGTTCTAATGTTGTCGTGTTTTCTGATCATGCAGCTTTGAAATATCTCTTGAAGAAGCACGATGCCAAACCCAGGTTGATACGGTGGATGCTCCTGCTTCAAGAGTTCAATGTTGAGATCAAAGATAAGAGTGGAGCTGAGAATCTTGTGGCTGATCATTTGAGCAGGCTTCCTTCCTCTTCAGATGCCACTACCATGGACTGTCAGCCTATCAAAGATGACTTCCTAGATGAGTTACTCTATCACCTGCATGGTACTGAGCCCTGGTATGCTGACATTGTTAATTTTCTAGGTGCATCTGATATCCCTGCCCATCTTAAGAGAGATCAGCTAAGTAAATTTAAAAGTCAGGCCAAGTACTATGTATGGGATGATCCATATCTATGGCGCATGTGTAGTGACCAAGTCCTTAGGAGATGTGTGCCCGATATTGAGTTTGCTTCAGTCTTGCATTTCTGTCATTCACTTGCATGTGGTGGTCATTTTGGTCCTCAACGCACAGCTAGAAAGGTCCTAGACTCAGGTTTATATTGGCCATCCCTTTTTCGAGATGCTCATACATTTTGTAAGAATTGCACACGTTGCCAGCACATAGGATCAATATCACGTAGGAATGAAATGCCTCAGCAACCCTTACTATTTTGTGAGATCTTTGATGTTTGGGGCATTGATTTCATGGGTCCTTTTCCTGTCTCCTTTGGTTTTGTGTACATTCTTTTGGCTGTGGATTATGTTTCGAAATGGGTGGAAGCTAGAGCCACCAGGACTGATGATTCTTCTGTGGTTGCAGATTTTGTTAGATCTCATATTTTCTGCAGGTTTGGCATTCCCAAGGCCATCATCAGTGATCAAGGATCCCACTTCTGTAACAGAATGATGCAATCCATGCTCCGAAAGTATGGAGTTTTACATAAAGTGGCGACTCCCTACCATCCACAGACCAATGGGCAGGCTGAGGTTTCAAACAGAGAGATCAAGCATATTCTAGAGAAGACAGTCCAGCCCAACAGGAAAGACTGGAGCAAAAGGTTGGAAGATGCACTTTGGGCCTACCGCACGGCCTACAAGATTCCTATTGGCATGTCCCCATATCGACTGGTCTTTGGAAAAGCATGTCATCTGCCAATAGAGATCGAGCATAAGGCCTATTGGGCGGTAAAGCAATGCAACATGGATATGACAGAGGCTAGTTCCCAACGAAAACTTCAATTGCAAGAGCTTGAGGAATTGAGATTGGAAGCATACGAGAACTCCAGAATTTACAAGGAAAAAACTAAGGCTGCTCATGACAAATTCATCATCAAGAAAGAGTTCGAAGTTGGCCAGAAAGTCCTCCTATACAACTCCCATCTAAAACTAATGCCAGGTAAGTTGCGTTCTCGTTGGATTGGTCCTTTTGTGGTTACTTATGTTTTTCCTCATGGTGCAGTTGAGCTTATGGATGAGTCAACCGCAAGGCGATTCACAATCAACGGGCAGCAGCTTAAGCCATTCTACGAGAGCTTTTAGGAGCATACTATAGAGGAGCTGCATCTCCTCAACGCCGCCTACAATTGACAAAAATCAGGCTGTTCCTCTCTCCTTATTTTTTTATTTTTTTTTTTATATTCTTTACTTGTCCTATACCTGATTCTTGCTGCATGCTTACATTGAGGACAATGTAATGTTTAAGTGTGGGGGGAGGAGTTTTAGAAAATTAAAAAAAAAAAAAATTTGCAAAATGAGGCAAATTGAGTTTGAAAGAATTTAGCATGATTAGAAAGTTGATCTTATCTTTTTGGGCTTTCAAGTAAATTGGAAATGAGTTTGGCTTGGTGAGTTGATTGAGGAAGCCTTTGTGGGGATATTTGTGCATGTTCTTGTCCTTTCTTATGCTATGCCTACATCCACTAATTATGGGTATCACTCCAGAGTTTGTTTTGAATCTTTATTGAAGCTATCAATGCTCATGCATGTGAAAAGATGATTAAGGCATTCTTTCATTTTACTCGTCATAACTTTAAAAAAAAAAAAAAAGTGATCTTTTCCCTTCTTTAGGTTGAAGAACATTCATTACATCCCTTAATTAAAAAAAAAAAAAATTAAGCAAGTCCTTTGGAATCAAAAAAAAAAAATAGATAGAAAGGCCAAAGGCCAAGGTGAGATGGAGCGTAAAACGCACTCGCCAATGTGAGATGGAGCGTAAAACGCACTCACAAAGGTTGGGATGGAGCGTAAAACGCACCCACCTTTCAAAAAAATTGTGTCTATTTTCTGCTTGCTTAATAGTTCTTCATTGATCTTGGGATTGTCTTGAATGTTTTCTTTCTTCCTAAAGTTTACTTTTCATTGTTATCTTCCTATCCCTTTCACCTTACCATGTTTGAGCCATGAATAAAAGTCCTTTTGATTTGCATGCAAAAAGCATTGAGAGTGGAGATTTAGAAGATGAGCATATCTGGTAGTGGAATTATGATTGGGTGGAGTTGGGCATAGCAATTAAGGAACTTGAAAGCATGTTCTTATTCTATGAGGGTCTGCTTATTTTGACTCGCCTTGCCAAGTAAAATTGCCACGCTACTTGTTTGTTTGGGAAGTGTAAGAAAGATGATCTTTGAAGTGTTGAATTCCTATAAAACCTGTCATGCCTCTCATTTTGCATTCTTTGCATCCTTTTTGTTTGAAAGAGTGAATGTTAGTGTTTAGTGTTTTGCCCAGGAGTGCAAAAGTCCAAGTGTGGGGGAATTTGATAGAGCACGTATTTTCATATTATTTAGCCCTCATATTTAGTCTTTTTGCACATTAGTTGTGTCATTTTATTCATCTTGACTTTATTTCATAGGAATTGGGCTTCACACTATTTTACTTTATTTTTCCAGGTTTAGGGCTATGGGAGCATGAGATGGGGCATGAGACATCTTGATGGCAATGAGATATCTTGGAAATTGGAGATAGAGAAGTAAGGGCAATTTTAGCAGATTTAACCCCCTGCACTTCCTTCAGTATTTTGGCCAAGATAAAATTCCAGAATGAAGATGATGTCTTCATAGATATTGTAGAGGACTTCTTGGTCTTTCTAGAATGGTATGGTTTGTCCAAATACGAGTTCGTTTGGGCCTTCAAACAGCACTTCAAAGTCGGGGCTAGGAAGTTGGGTCAAATTAGGAAAGCTGCACAGATGCTGATTCTTTAAAAGGACATATCTTGGGCGTCCGATATCCAAATCAAGTGATTCAAAAGCCCAAATTTATCTAATCTTCCTGATATACAATTCTTGTGAGAGGCTGAAGCCCAGAACGCACGTTAACATATCCTAAATTGGCTGAGAAGTGGCAGTAACCTAGGGTTTCATCCTTAAGCTCTACTTAAGCACCTTAAGTGGCCGATTTTGAGATTATTCTTTTGAAGGGCGTAAACAGTAGCCAGCTTTCCTTCTCCCCATTGTTCTTGTCAAGATGGAGGGCTAAGGATTCTGTAATCAGTTGCAATACCATCCTTGTTCCCGGTTTGAGTCTTTGGTTTTAATGGAAATCTAGTTTTTAGTTTTAACTTTATTGTTCTCTTGTTTCTGTTCTCTCTTAAATCTGTGTATGTGTTGATGCCGGTTGGATGAATGCATGCATTGTCTTTGTTTGAGAATCCAAGGTTTTTGTGCTCGGTTGAGGCTTTAACTAGAAGCAAGAACAATCAGTCTCGAATCTGTGCAATAAGGGGAATCAAAACTGATAGATTGAACTAAGAGGTTTCTGAAATCTTTTTATTGGTTTTCTTTCCAATCTTTGGCGGTTGTTAAAGGATTTTTCTGATTTTCGATTTGATGATTAAAACTAAACAAATTGTTTATTGAGAAGGCGATGAAAACTGGGATAGAAGGTTGGTTTGCAACTGATTGCATCTTGATTCATTGTGTTCTTGCATATCTTGTTTTCTGTTTTTCATCACAAACTTTCCCCCCCCGTTTAGCCTTGTTTTGACAGATCCGTTAGAGGTTCGTTGGGAGACGACTTTGGGTTGCACCCTTGCTGCAAATCAAAATTCTTATTCATCTAATCTATTGGTGTTCGACAGCCCCGATCAATATTATATACCATAAAAATGAAATATGAATAAAATCCATATATACATGTTATTTAATTTTGAATCACAAATCAACATCCACCGTGCCATGTGGTTAGTCATCGACGTCACATTCAACTGATCGTTCCCCAACGACCACCTATAGGTTTACTAGCAACATTTGTCATATGACATGTGACACACCACCCTTCCATCGGTATTCCCATACCAAATGAGGTAGTAATCCTTGTGCTAGTCGATACTCAATTAATTAGAGTTCTCATCCAAAGAATCTAAGAACTAGGAATAGTTTAAGAAATTTTGTTACCAGAGAATCCTGTGACACATTTTCAACACCTTGAGAATAATATTCTTACACAGAAGATCTAGGGACTCATTCATATAATTGATTAGAGAAAATATGAATGAAGAAAACCTTACCTTTTATAGATTTATACAAAGATACTATGAATCATAAAACAAACCCGTTAAATGTCATCCAAATCTAACATCAGGACATGCAATACTAATAGGAATTTGGTAATGGGCCTAACTATCCAATGTCAAGGTGGAGAGGTTCATTTATGTGGTTCCGTGTTGCTAATATATGGAGGCAGGTGTTCATGGATATGATCTATCACCCTCGCTATTGTTAATGGGGTGAATGTCCTATGTGGTTTACTATCAATGTGATAGAATAATCCCTAGCCAGAGCAGATTGATTATCAGGAAATGTGGTTTCGGAGATGTCATCTAGTCACTCTAATAAGATTTAACACATAGTTACTAAGTTAATGAGTTTATCATTCCATGACTCTCGCTTAGTTAGGATTTTAGGTGATGGAAGGATTATAGCACACAATAATCGTCAACTATAATAGGTTCACTTGAAGTGAGACTTCACTATCTTCTATATTGTCTTGAACCGCTGATAGGCATTTCTTAGGACCTCTCGGATCGCCACTAGGATATAGAGAGATTCCCGTTATGGGTCAAGTTGTTGATCGGTGCCAAACGAGTTTTAGTGCTATCCGTTTGCTAGTAGGCAATGAACTTAGAAAGTCACACACCATATAGTGTTGTGTCTAGTGATTGATGTTCAAAAATGTCAAAATTTTATTATATTTTCACCCTTATTTTGACCTTGAAATTAGCTTTAATTGAATATTTATATGCCTTTCGTGGTTATATGTAGATTTCCCAAATATATATATAATAATAATAAAATAGTAAGTAAATATAATATATAATATATAATAAATAAATATATATATTATAATATATATAAATATAATACCTATATAAATATAAAACATATATATATCATATAAGTGCATGCATGAAGCATATATATAATATAATAAATAAGCATATAATATATATAATATTATAACATATTATAATGAATTGGAAGCAGCATGCATGGACTTGGAGGCTCATCAAAGTCCAAAGCAAAAGAAGGCCCAGCTCCAAGCAACCCATGAAATTAAATTGGAATTAAAAAGGAAGCCCAGCTCCTGAAATCAACAGGCGCACAGCAGCTTCAGCATGCGATCTTTTTTCAGAGCACGCGCAAATGACCGTAGTGGCACGCGATGTAATTTCTTCTTTAATGAGGGCCATTTGCAGGAGATGAATATATATATATATATCTATCGTCGGCTTCACAAAAAGAGATCCCCATCCACCATTTTAACTAGAATAAGGGAAAAGCCCACTGTTATATTCCTTTCTTTTTGTTCTTAAATTCCAGTAGTTTTTCATTTCTTCATGTTGTTCCAGTGTTCTTCATTTCAGTTACTTACATTCTGCAGTTTTCATTTCTGTTCTTTTTATTCTGTAACTTTAATTCATTGTTCATCTACATTTCTCTAATTTCAATTTCAGTATTTACATTCCAGAACTTTAATTCCTGTCTCTTTAATTTTTTCTTTGGAGATGTGTGGCTAAGCTTAAACTTGGGCTAAGGCGCGGACAGTGTCCAATGCCATAGATTTCCCAAGATAGCCGAACTTCAAATGCATTACCAGAAACCTAATTTAATTTGAGTATTGCGCGTTCATTAAATTTTTGAATTTGGAGTGGAGCATAATCCAAACTTAGAGTCTCCATGCCATGTATGGAGGTTACTTAAACTAGAGACGCTATCATATCCAAATCCAAATGGGTTATCTGATTACTACATATTAACTGTATTTTAATTTATGGTAGTTGCTTAACGTAGAATCTCTCATGCCATGTATGGAGATTGCTAGACCAAGAACTACCATCATCTTGAGATGCATTTTAATATCAAAACCTCAAATTAATTCAGACATATGTTTTTGGTACCTATCTATCTGTTGGGAAGTTATGGAATTGGCACTGAATATTGCCTTGACTCAAGACTTCTTACAGTTACAGTACTTCATTTTTGTTCACTTAAAATCAAATGAATTGGCTTGACAATCCAATTTATATCGTGGCTCTATTATCATTTTATTAACGATCTCCCAGTAAATCGACCTGGACTTTCCTAGAAAATTAAATTGTGCTACAGCGCACACTCGTACACTGGCGAGTATAAACGCCTTGTGCCTGCATGCTTGTTTCTTTCTTTGTTTATTTTGTATGTGTTTGTTTGAAATAAATGCACAAGGTTAAGCGCAGCCAATTTTGGCGCCATTGCCGAGGAGATTGGTGATGGAATTAGTGCTGCAAAAAAAAAAAATTCAGTAACTTAGTTTCTATTAATTTTGTTGTTGTGTTATTAATACATGAGACATAAGTTAGGTAAGATTCATTGTTAGAATTCTTATCTGCATTTTCATGTTCAGATTCCATCATGTCTCAGTATTTTGATTACATGTCTGATTTGGAAATTCTTTTGGTTATCATGATCCCATTGAGAAAACTGTTTCTAGACCCTTTGAGGATTACCCAAACCTTCCTAGGCAACCAACTCCATCCTACACCACACTTCCTGTTGTTCCCCATGATTTTAATGACGACCCTAGTGCGACATTGGATTATTTAACTTGGAAGGTGGAGTGGTTGGAGTTTCAGAATTTTCAAAATTTAAGTGAGGTTAGGTGTTTGGTGTGCGAGTCTTCAAATCATCAAACAGATGATTGTCCTACCATACCTATTCTCAAGAAATTTTTGAATAGGCAGCCATCTGATTTTCAGACACACCACAGTGAGGAGAGGTTTCCTTTTAACCATTTGAATCATCCATGGAACAATGACTCTGTGTTCCAATCTTATGAACCTTTTCCTCCATCACCTCACCAATTTGAATTAGAGCAAGGGTTTGCATCCGATGTTTATCAGTCTCCATATGAGAAATCTTTAGAGGATACCCTTCAGGAGTTCATGGAAGGTCAAAAAAATTTTGACCAAATGGCCAAACTTCAAGAACAAACCATTAAGGCCACAAGTGACATTTTAGAACAATTGACCTTGTTGACAGAGATCTTGAGCATGAGTGATCTGGGTGAGTTTCCAACCCAACCTAATCAAGATTCTATAAGTCAATGTGTTTGGGAGGAACTTTCGTCCAGTGATACCATTTTAGAAGAAGAAGTCTGGGAGGAGGATGAGGATAAGATCTAGAAGTTGAAATGTCAAGATGACATAGATCTATCCACATTTGAGCCTAACTTTTTGTCCTTTAGGTTGGTTTATGTAGGGGATCAAATTAAACCAGACATGTGTGAGGTGTTTGTGCAAATTAATATGCCACATTCTGATGTAATAGATCCAACACCTCTGAATGAAACATTTTCAAAAGATAGTCGTGCTTTTATAAGAAAAATCCAATTGCATCATTTTGAAAATAATGTTCTAAGTGGTTTAAAGCATGTAATCATTGATGTGATTCGAAGTGCAACCATTTATTTGATCTTTAACTGGAAGAAGAGGAAAAAGCAATAAAAAAAAATAAGAAGAAGAAGAATAAAAGGCTATTATTTCTGCCTTCATGTAGTTTTTAATTTTGAATGTGTTTTTTTTTTAGTTCTTCTATAAGTTTGGCATTTCTCTTTAACGTTCACCAGTTTATGCTTCCTTTTTAGTTCAGATTTTGAAATCCACAATAAGCATATGGATTTTTTTTCTGCATTGAAGACACCAGGTACTCCTAAATCTCAACTTCTTACTGTGTCTAAGGGTATTTCACCATCCAGGTATTTCTAATTTTTTTTTTTTTAAGTGTTATTGTGTTTAAGGACAATACATAATTCAAGTTGGGGGGTGAGGTACAATTGATTCATGCTAAATTGTGGTTGTTTGTTTGATTTTTTTTTGAAAAAAACAAAAAAAGGATTTTTGATGTTTGAATAACATATTCTAAAGACCTTTGCAACATTTGAATGATCTCAGGCACATTCGAATGACCCATAGTCCTCAGTGCGCATATTGCCAAAACCATTTGAATACTCTCAAAGAAATTCGAATGTTCATGAAATTCATTCGAATGAAATTACTGTTGCATTCGAATGACCAGCCAAATTCCTTCACAAATGAGATTACTATTTAAAATTCATTCGAATGAAGGTAAAATTCATTTGAATTCATTTGAATGAATTTGTCATTTCTTTTAAAAGCTATAGCCGGCATTCGAATACCCTCAAGGTCATTCGAATAACCTGACTTTCATTCGAATCCATCTCAAGCATCTAAATGTGACTTTGTTTGTTTGATTTGTTTTTGTTATCAGAATTAAAAAAATAAAAAAATAAAATATATATATATATATATATTTGCTATTTACTGGTGTTTGATTTGTTTATTTTGCTTAATATTATGAGTCTTTGTTAATTAGGCTTCAATGGTTCCAATATTTAAAAAAAAAAAGAAAAAAAAATGCGACCCTATTTCATGTTTACCCATGAGCATGCTTGACTCTATTTTGATTTTGTTTAATTGTGTGGTCGTGTTATTTTAAAAAAAAAATGTATAATAATAATAATAATAATTTAAAAAAATAGTTTCTATTTAATTTTGTTTGTGTGACTTTCTATTTGTGTTATATAAAAACATTCGAATGCAAGTTTTTATTTGTGTGTTTCTGTTTTTATTTGGTTTTTGTTTGTGTTATATAATAATAAATAAAAAGAAAAAAAAATATTTCCGTTGTGTTTTAGTGTCTCAATTTGAGTGTTTAATTTTATTTGTTTGTGTGTTTTTCTATTTGTGTTATATAAAAATTAAAAAAATTAAAAAAAAAATTTGGCTGTCATTCGAATGTGTGCTTAGTCATTCGAATGAGTTGCTATTACATTTGAATGACTCAAGAAAAGTAAGAAGGAAATGTATAGAAAAAGAAAAACCATTCGAATGTCTCCATTTTCATTCGAATATATATGAAATTCATTCGAATGAAAGCACTGTTGCATTTGAATGACCTGTACAAATCCTTCACAAATTGAATTACTATTTAAAATTCATTCGAATGATAGTCCTAAAATATATATATTAAATAAAAAAAATTATAATTAAAAAAAATATTTAAAAAAATTAAATATAATATTAAAAAAATAAAAAATAATAAAAGATAAAAAAAATTTGAATAAATGCATCGAATGCTGTATCTGCACCATTCAAATGCATCACTTAAAATTAAAAATATTAAAAAAATAATATTAAAATAAAAAAATAAAAAATCTGCAAAGGCATCCAAATGTTGCTCCCAGTAACATTCGAATGAATCACTTAAAAAATTAAAAAATAAATAAATAATATTTATAAAAAAAATAATTAAAAAAATTAACAAATTCATTCAAACGTTATTTATGTAACATTCGAATGAATCTTTTAAAAAATTATAAAAATAAATAAAGAAAAAAAAAATGAAGAATCAATTCGGATGAGCTTTATGTAGCATCCGAATGTATTAATTAAAAATAAAAAATAAAAAATTAATTAAAAATCTTAAAAAAAATTAAAAAATAATAAAAGAAAGAAAAAAATTTGGGATTTTTTTGCTCCTTTTTACTCCTACAATTATCCTGCATACGTATATATTTTTTCTGTTTGAGGATTAATATACTTTCATTGATGCTTATTCTATCGCATTAAATTTTTATGCCGTTAGTCAATTTGAGTTTGCAATTTCAAGCATAAGTGTGATGATTTCTTATTTGAACACATGAATGTATAGGATTTAGAATGAGTGATCTGTATGCATAGATTGTTCTTTGATTGAAAATTTGTTTGTCGGGCATGAAATCTATTGAAATAGTAATTAATTGGTTAATGCACTGCATGATTCCTCAACTTAAGTGGAGACTGTTACCTAGTGTGATCAATTGAGCCTATTAACTGTTTTTTCTGAGTGAATAAACGCTTACTCTAGTTGCAGTTTTCCTTGCCTTTCATGTTTTTCAATAGCTTCATTACACTACTTTGCTTTGAATGCCAAAAATGTCAATGAAAGAATTAAACTGGTTTCAAATTCTAAATTTGATGATTGAGTGAAAGTGTGTCATAGGATGTAACAGTGGAATTCTTTTGTTGAAAATTTAAGCCTGTTAACCTATTTCTTTTTCTATTATTTTCCCTTATTAGCCCCATTGAGCCCATTAAATTATTTCTTTTCTTATTACCCTCCTTTTATCCTAAATCGTGTAAATATTTGCTCCACCTAATGTGTACGGGAAATAGTCTATCTTAGTACTGAAAATTGAAAGGAAAAAAAAAATGATGAAAAAAAAAAAAGAAAAAAACTCGTAGCTATTCAATAAAAAGCTGATGAGAAGATGTATGCTTTCATTGTGTTGATTCATTTTTTTTTGTTAACATCAAATTCCAAAAAAAAAAAAAATAGAAAGAAAAAAAAAAGAGAAAAAAAAAGAAAAAGAAAAAAAATGAGTATCTGCTTAGATAGGAATATTTCCCGGGGCACATTTCTTTGAATTCTTTACCCTTTTCTTTGTTTACCCATCCACCCCTAAGCCCCGTTACAATTCTTATGCAATCCCTCTACATCCTATGACACATGGAAGCTTGAGATTTGAATTTTAGAATTGAAATTTTGTTTAATATCTGAAGTTGTGCATTTGTGCATTATTCCTATCATGAAGCTATGTCAAAATCCTTTTTCTTTCATTAAAGTCCATTTTTCATTTTAGGATGACACCGATTTGAATTTGTTTTGCATTTACTCTTATTACGGTGCATCCCAAAGAGTAGCCATGAGGGATCATTTTTCTTGGAGTGTACACCTAAGAGGGTTTGAAGTCAAAGCTTAGAGGTTGTAATGTGGGTGTTTTAATTTATTTGATTGCTTTTTCTATGATTGAGTGTCCCATGATAAAAATCTGATAAAGAATGGTCAATTGCGTGTAAGAGTAGCTTATTCTTGTTTTATACATTTTAGTTTCAAATCTGAAATTTAAACATTAATGTTGATGCTGTGAATGAAAATTGGCCAGTATAAAATTCGATTGCTATGGGACTAGCAATGTTTAAGTTGGGGGGTGTGATTGATGCTCAAAAATGTCAAAATTTTATTATATTTTCACCCTTATTTTGATCTTGAAATTGGCTTTTATTGAATATTTATATGCCTTTCGTGGTTATATGTAGATTTCCCCAAATATATATATAATAATAATAATAAAATAGTAAGTAAATATAATATATAATATATAATATATAATAAATATATATATATTATAATATATAAATATAATACCTATATAAATATAAAACATATATATATCATATAAGTGCATGCGTGAAGCATATATATAATATAATAAATAAGCATATAATATATCATATAATATATATAATATTATAACATATTATAATGAATTGGAAGCAGCATGCGTGGACTTGGAGGCTCATCAAAGTCCAAAGCAAAAGAAGGCCCAGCTCCAAGCAACCCATGAAATTAAATTGGAATTAAAAAGGAAGCCCAGCTCATGAAATCAGCAGGCACACAACAGCTTCAGCATGCGATCTTTTGTCAGAGCACGCGCAAATGACCGTAGTGGCACGCGATGTAATTTCTTCTTTAATGAGGGCCATTTGCAGGAGATGAATATATATATATATATATCGTCGACTTCACAAAAAGAGATCCCCATCCACCATTTTAACTAGAATAAGGGAAAAGCCCACTGTTCTATTCCTTTCTTTTTGTTCTTAAATTCCAGTAATTTTTTATTTCTTCATGTTGTTCCAGTGTTCTTCATTTCAGTTACTTACATTCTGCAGTTTTCGTTTTTGTTCTTTTTATTCTGTAACTTTAATTCATTGTTCATCTACATTTCTCTAATTTCAATTTCAGTATTTACATTCCAGAACTTTAATTCCTGTCTCTTTAATTTTTTCTTTGGAGATGTGTGGCTAAGCTTAAACTTGGGCCAAGGCACGGACAGTGTCCAATGCCATAGATTTCCCAAGATAGCCGAACTTCAAATGCATTACCAGAAACCTGATTTAATTTGAGTATTACGTGTTCATTGAATTTTTGAATTTGGAGTGGAGCATAAGCCAAACTTAAAGTCTCCATGCCATGTAAGGAGGTTACTTAAACTAGAGATGCTATCATATCCAAATCCAAATGGGTTATCTGATTACTACATATTAACTGTATTTTAATTTATGGTAGTTGCTTAACGTAGAATCTCTCATGCCATGTATGGAGATTGCTAGACCAAGAACTACCATCATCTTGAGATGCATTTTAATATCAAAACCTCAAATTAATTCAGACATATGTTTTTGGTACATATCTATCTGTTGGGAAGTTATGGAATTGGCATTGAACATTGCCTTGACTCAAGACTTCTTACAGTTACAGTACTTCATTTTTGTTCACTTAAAATCAAATGAATTGTCCTGACAATCCAATTTATATCATGGCTCTATTTTCATTTTATTAACGATCTCCCAGTGAATCGACCTGGACTTTCCTAGAAAATTAAATTGTGCTACAGCGCACACTCGTACACTAGCGAGTATAAACGCCTTGTGCCTGCATGCTTGTTTCTTTCTTTGTTTATTTTGTATGTGTTTGTTTGAAATAAATGCACAAGGTTAAGCGCAGCCATCTAGTATCAACACTATGTACCCATTACGTCTCAAATATGTCATTAAGTGTTAATGATAGTAGTGCGTTAATTGTTGATGTGTTAGAGTACAAGATGTTTGGGAGTCGACTGGCAACGGACAAGAGTCGACTCCCGATGTTGCCTTAGCCTCCCAAGTGAGGTCCACGTGGCATGCAATTGGAAGGATAAATGTGGGGTGACGGTGACTGAATTGAGCAAAGGAATAGATTGTAATTGCATAACATAAGGCTTAACAGCTTCTACTTTCACGATTCTCTACTTCTATCTTCTATCAGTTTCTGCTTCTATTTCAAATTACAGATGCGTGATTGTCACACCTAAGAGACACACAAGTCTAGTGGTATGAAATCCTCAGGCTAGCACTAGAAGAGCTACACATAGCGATATCGAACTACACACTAGGTGTGGACAGAATCTGTAACGCCCCGCTCCTACTTACGGGTGTTACTCGTGAACAATTACCTGAACTGTTCATCTGCCCGGTGTGAGATGAAGGGCGGACTATGTTTCAAGAAGAAACGCCTTAGGTGGGAACTAGGCTTCGTCTGGCTCTTCGCTTACCTAGGATCCATAAACACCCTAGGACCTCGCGAGTTTCTTATGAATAAAGAAATAACCCGCTACACCGCCCAAGGGCTTCAAGATGCTTCTTAACACCGGGCTAGACTAAGGGAAAACTCGTACTCAGAAAAATCCTCCAAATTTTCTGCTATTTCATCGCTCAGGGACTCCTTCGGGGATTTTATAATTTTTCTATAGCTCAAAATCTCCCAAAATTGGGCCCTATTATTTCCCCTTTTGTTCCCCTAATTTTTTGAATTTTTCCCTTTTTTTGTTTTTTTGTTTTTTTTCCCCGCGCGGGCCCCACAGCCGGCTGGGCCCTCCCTGGGCCCGGCCGCGCGCTGCCTGGGGTGGCCGCGCGCCTGCGCGATCGTGCGCGTGCGCCTGTGCGGTCGTGCGCTCGCGCACGCCCGCACCTGCGCGCCCGCGCGCCCGCACGCCCGCCCCCAGCTACTGCCCGACCTGCTGCTCCCAAAAAAATTTCCAGCACCCATTTTTTTTTTAAAATTCCACTTTCCAACACCCCAAAAATACCCAAATTCTCCAAAAATTAAAATAAATAAAATACCTCACTTTTCTTCAAATTTACCTTTATTTCTCCATAAATAAGGCTTAACAATATTTTTGATGCTTCCACAACATACAACAACCATTCACTAAATTGCAACAAGCTTACACAATCCCTTGATGCTTAAATCCCCCTTTATTAAGAATATAGCTTACACTATATTTGCTACATCATACATCCAAAAAATAAAAGGTAATTTACAACATGCTTAGGCTTCCAAAACCCAAGCTAAATTACATGAGTTCCTTAGGGTCTTCATTTCATCAAGCATGTTTACCCTTCCAAGATTCCTTCCTTCTTGCACATGAGATACCTACATGGTGAGGATAAAACCTCATGAGCTATTAAGCTCAATAAGGGTGCAATAACAATAGTATGAATATGAAAATAAATGTGATGCCAATGCATGTATGCAACATGGTTAGGGCTTCCACGTCCTCACAACCACCTTGGTTTGAGGCTTTAATCTACCCTACCCCACTCAACCTCATGGCCATAGGTCCTAGCTCAAACAACATGCCAATGCACACATAGAAATCATGCATCATACTTACAACTTGCAAGCCACCATCCCATGGGGCTATCCCTTACCTTTTTCCATTCTTTGAAGTTTCCACATGCTTTAACTTCAAGGCCTTCATTGCTTTCAACCTTTGCTCTTTCTCAAGAAACCCCTAAAAAAAAACATAAGGTAGCTAAGCCACCATACAAGAAAGATAAAGGATTTCTCTTTATTACTATAAGGTAGAGACCTTACCTTTGCATTCTTCATTTCCTTCTTCCTTTCTTCTCCATTCTTTCCTTTCTTCCTCTAAGCATTTGGCCAAAAAGCTTAGCCTTCTTCTCTACCTCCCTTTATATAGCCAAAATTCCCCTTTAATTCACTTATTTCATATCCATGGCAAGAATAAATCTTAGCCCTAGGATTTCACTTAAGTTGGAAGAATACATCCTAGCCTTCCATAACGAGCACAATCCATGTGCTCTTGTCTTCTTTAATCTCCACCATTAGATTTCTTTTACTTTTGAAGACTAGATCTCAACCATTAAAATCCCTTTACATGTGGCAATCCATGCCACTTCTCTTGAATCATCTCAACCATTAGATTTTTAAGACTAAATCTCCACCCTTGGATCAAGTCTTCCTTTCCATAAATAGATTTTCTTTTCTATTTATTTAATTTGAGAAATTTTCATGCCATCAACCTTGAAAGACATAATTCAAGGCTTTTCCAATTTATTAAATCCCCATATTTCAAGGCTTGATCCCAACCATTGGATCATGTAGTCTTCCAATACCAAAATTAGCCATTTCTCATATATTTAATTTGACTAATTTCACCCTATCACATGAGTGACCACTTGAGAGACATGTATAATTTCTTTCCCATTTAATTTAATGGGTCCATTTTCCATCATTAATGCTTGACCATTTTTCATTTCTTTTGCATTTTCCTTTTTATGCAACATAATCATGTCTCCCATTAATTGCAAGAATGCCCATATTCCAATTTCTTTTGCAATTAATTTGATCTTCCATTTATCTTGGACACCACTTTGCCAAGTGTCACTCCATGCCACCAACCTTGGCTTCCAAGACTAAATCTAAGCCATTCATGTGGCACCCCCATATAAATATACCAATTTAGGAAAAATTAATTATTTCCACTCCCATAATTAATTTCCTCTTTTTCTCATAATTAATTCCTTTATGGAATTTCTCTCCAAAATTACCAAAACACCCTTTGTGAATTTTCAATCCCATTTATCTCCACATAATGCAAAATGGGAACTAATTCACTTCCATACTCAATTCCACCTTGGAATTATCTCCAATGTACCAAATTACCCTTTATTGGACTTCGCTATCCATATTACCAAAATGTCCCTCTCATAGGGCACCCTCAATCTCAAGGATCCAACACCTTCTCAAGGGCATTTTTGGAATTTTTTCTCACTTTCTTTCCTATTCTTTTAACACCTATAACACCGGGTGTTACAGACTAGGACCACCATAACTTGGGGTGGAGTTGGTCTCGGCACATAAACGGTTTATGTATCTAACATGGCATTGGACATCAAGTATTCATTTATTGTATTTCATATGATGAAATAACATGTTGCTTAAATATCCAAGTTGTGTACGGTGTGTATTTATAGCTTCTGCTATGTATGCTTGATGCACATAAAATTCTTAATTTTACTTGCATCACCATACGTAAATTCCTTCAAGATACAACTACATAGTTAGAATTTATTTTAATGAAAATGAGTAGTGATTCAATCAAAATCTTCAAGTTTCACTGTCTAACTATATTGGAAAATGTCTTTGTTTAAGGTTATTTAATAGTTTTATCACCACAACTATAGAAAAACAAACATCTAAAGAGTAAACATACAAACATAAATTCTTATAACGGATTATTAGTACATTTTTCATTATCCAACAACTTAGAATGAATATGAAATAAGTTTGTTGCAACTCTAAGGACAAAAGCAAAACATTTTAACAACCTTTAGTCAACTAGTGGAGTGTCCCTAGTTAACTAATTGAATACCTTCAAAAACACTCATAGTTCACTATCAAACTTTAATCTATTAATGTTGACTAACTAGTTGAATATTGCTTCTTGTTGTAAATAAAATCCAACTAAAATTTATAGTGCAAGAAGATCAGACCAAGGTAGAGCAAGGCATAGAACGTGAGGTGACCTCTAGTTCGGGAGAGAAAGAAATGTTGTTGTCTGGAAGAGAACTTGTACCACTATCCGAAAGAGAGCTCGATAGGCTTATGTCCCTTGAAGAAGCAATTGTGGACTTGAACTAGAAGCAAACTATTGAAGTAGGAGAAAGAAGAATGGCTGCACAGAAGAGAGTTCCGTTATCCAAGACAAAGCAATTGCAAGGTAGAACATAGTTAGAAGGCAAGCAGGGTTTCCTCTAGTGTGAGCTTTTCGATGCTTAATCTACATTCTCTTCATTTTTCATTCATTTTTCTCGAATTTCAATCGTCTCCGTCATTGTTCATCTTCCTTTCCCTTATCACTACAATCGTCACATGTCTCCCTGTAACGACTCACTCCCACTTACGAGTACCACCGGTAAATAATCAACCAGATTACTCTCCTGACGAACCACATTTGAAAGGTTGGACTATGTTTCAACAGGAAACACCCTAGGTGGGAACTAGGCTTCGTCCTTCCCTTCGCTCCACTTAGGAATCGGTCCTAACTCAAACAAGAAAACTCAGCTAACCGAGACCCGAAACCCGAGTGAGTTTCACCTCTCTTCAGCTCACCTCATAGCAAGCCAAAGGTAACCCAAGCACAAAGCTAGCATAACAAATACTTCATTGAGTATTGGGGATTTATGAGAACATACCTCGCTGATCTTTACTCGGTCCGAACTTGGCTTCAACAATTAAAGCCACATATGTTCATGCAGACTCATAATCATCTATCACACTGTTATGATTACAACAACTAGATACCTCTAGTGCTCAATAACGCTTACATTCAAACACATGACTACATATAAGAAAATACAAGAGAATACACATCCATACATCTCGGGCAACGATACTAGTTGCCATAACAGTCTCCCGGCACCATCCCTGCTTGCATTTGGACTTGCAACATCTACAACATGAGGTAAAATCTCGTGATTGATAAAGACTCAGTAAGGGTGCAATGCATAAGTAAATGAAACATGAGAGAGCATGTAATGCAAAATGCAATACAAATGGGTAGTCTTCAATGCCCTCATAACCTTCTTAGGTTAAGGCACAGACCAACCCCTCCTATATCACTAGTCCTCCATATGGCCATAGGTACACTAGAACACACATCATGCAAATGTGACCGCTACATGCAACTCATAAACAAACACTTACAAATGCAAGCAAAACCCCACCACTTGGGAAATCCCTTACTTGGCTCGAAGCCTTATCTGCCACGGGCGAGAACGCCAGCCCGAACTCCGAGCTCTTCTAGGATCACCGTCTCCCCGGTCGAACTTAGATGCAAACACACATAAACTCAATTCCATTAACATCCGACATTAAACCAATGCCCTCAACTTCGCCCACACCACCAAAATCATCCATCAACAATTTCTAATCAACCCCACCCGAGGGTTCAATCCAACCAATACTACACAATTTATTATCTCACTTAATGAAAATAACTAGAAAATAATTAAATTAATTTACCTCAACTAATCTGGGGGAGAAAACCGATCAGACGCCCACACAGGCGTTGCCTTCTTAACTGTCATCTTATGCCCAAAATCCCATTTTCGAGCTTCCAACACCCTTCTTGGGCCCCAAATTAATTTCCATTACTTTTCCCAATTTTTCTAAATTTTTTTAGAATTTTCTATCATTTTTCCTCCAATTTCTCCATTATTTCTTTTCTTTCTTTTTCTTTTTCTCTTTTTTCTTTTATTTTTCTCTTTTCCTTCCCTGTTCATCGTCTTCCCCGCGTCTTCTTCTCCTTCGTGCACGGCAGTCTGCCACCGACACCCGGCACGCCGGCTGCCGCTGCTGCCCCCGGCCACAAGCCAGCCACTAACTCCACCGAGATCTATAGCCCCTGGAACCAGCCTTCTCGCGCCTCAATTGTTGCCACCGTGAGCAGCCATGGTAGCCTCCCATGCGTGTTGCAGCTCCCGCGGTAGCCATGGCCGATCGGCCTTCTTCAACAGCCTCGCGTGCCACCGCCTCCGCCACGGTCGTCCGCCACCTCCAGCTCCGCTGTTATAGTCGCCTTCGGCTGCCTCGTTTCTCTCAGCCATTGCAGCAGCAGCTCGAGGCTGCTACTTCCATGGTCGAGTTCAGCCATCTCCCTCTTTCGGTCTCTCCATCACTCTCTTGCGAGCTCTCTCTCCTTCTCATGCTCTCACTCTCTCGTATCAGCTCTCCCGAGCCCTCTTGAACACTCATCTCTCTGCTCTCATTCTCTATATTCAAATTTTCAGATGGGTACTGTAGAAGGCTTGGACAGCAATCCACGAGTACATATATATATATATATATATATGCTAATTACACATTTGCCCCACTTATTCTCATTAATTGAAATTTATTTACACATTTATTGGTCATAATTGAGTAGTGTTTTAAGTATTTTATATGTGCTTTATCTATAATTATCTAATATTTTAAGTTTCTTTTCTATATATTTAATTTTTAGTATTTTTTGTTATTTTACATAAATGTTATTTTGTGTTTAGGTTGAAAAAAATAAATAAAAATAAAAATAAAAAAATAAAAAGATATTATAAAGTTAATACTATAAATTAATATTACAATATAAATACAAAAATAAATATTATAAATAATTAAAATTAATATAATTAAAAGTATATTAAATATTATATATCTATTATATTTTTTATATATAATATATATTTTATTATATTATATATATATATATATTTGTGTGTGTGTGAAGTGGCGTGAGTGAGTTAAGTGTGTGCATATAATAATTTATTAATATAATAAATGGAGTCCAATTGCATTGCAATTGGAACTCCACTCCATGCCTTACATATATATAATAATAACATAAAGGAGGATTGGGATTTGGCAGAGAATCAAGGAGCGGCGGACTCAAGGCAATTGAAGGCAGCGACACAGTGAAGGGAGATTTGGCAAAGCAGTGAACAGAAGGGAATTAAGGGCTTGCGCAAGGGAAGATTGAAGAGGGACGCAACAACAGTAAGCGCAGCAGACGCGAGCAACGTACATCCAGCACTCAGATCTATTTTAGATCTGGGCTAGGGAATTTTCTCTTCTTCTTGATTTAATTAATTCCTTTATGCTTTCATTGTTATTTTGGATTTTAATTAATTTTGCCATGAATTAATTTGTTGAACTAAGGCTATGTATTGGCTGAAACTATGATGATGCATTTTTTATAATTTTATATGATTGAATAATTTGGGTTATGTTGAGTTGTGTGGTATTAAATTTAATGCTTGTAAATAATTGGCCACTATTTACATGATTTGATGCCTAATCTTGAGACCGAAAGGAGATAGTTTGGGGATTGTATCATAGGTACCATACACCATAAAGTAAAATCGACTAGAAATAGAATTCAGTTTCTTTGTGCGGCTTTTAGCGATACGTTAAGAATTTCATAATTTGTAATGCATTTTCATTTAATTAAACTTTCATAGAAATATAGGAAGTTATTAAATGAAGATAGACTCGTTATAGCCTTGAAATAGGATAACGAATGCATTAGGAGATTTTGCCGTCACATACTCAATTGACCAATTCATTCCCATAAAAATCTATTATTTGCATTGCATAGCTAGGTTCATACATGAGCCTTAGTTATTAAAATCCATTGATTTCTTGATTCAAATTTCATTCCAAATCAATTTTATTTTGTTAATCTAATTAATTTATTTTTTCTGTTCTTTATTAAATCTGAAATTTTTATTATCTAAATAATAAAGAAAGTTTATAAATTTGGTATTTAAAATCTTTCCTCGTGGGAACGATATTCTTACTTACTATTATATTACTTGTTCGACCCGTACACTTGCGGTATATTTTAGGGTGATCAAGTTTTTGGCGCCGTTGCCGGGAAAAGTATTTTTTAATATCAAATTAAAAAAAATTTCTTTATTAATTTAGACTGTATACATTTTATTTTGTTTTTGTTTTGAGTGTTTGTGTCTTTTGTGATTTTTTGTTTATTTATTTTATTTTATTTTATTTTTGTTTTCATTTTTTGCTTATCTTACATAATCTTGTTTTACATTGCAGGTTGAGTAGTGCATGCCAAGAAAGCGTGGAGAAATTCAACCATTTGATCCAGAGATAGAAAGAACCTGCCGAGCAATAAAGAAAAGGACAAGATTAGCACGACAAGTAACAGTCATGACAGAAAATCACAATCAGAACCTGAACCTGAACCAGAATCAGAATCAGAGATTACTACGTGATTATGCCATGCCAGACCCAGTCGGAGCTCAAGCCAGCATATTGAGACTAGCTGTCAATGCTAATAACTTTGAGATCAAACCAGGACTCATTCAGATGGTTCAGCAGGGGCAATTTGGTGGAAATCCAGCTGAAGATCCTAATGTGCACTTAGCAAACTTTTTAGAGATATGCGACACCATCAAAATGAATGGCGTTAGTAAGGATGCAATCAGACTAAGGCTGTTTCCTTTTTCGTTGAGAGATAAAGCTAAGGTGTGGTTAAATTCCAAAGCTCCAAATTCATTTACCACATGGGCAACCGTATCACAAGCATTCTTGAGTAAGTATTTTCCACCAGGTAAGACTGCTAAACTCAGGAATGATATTACTAGTTTTGTTCAATTTGATGGTGAATCTTTGTATGAGGCATGGGAAAGGTCTAAGGAATTGCAAAGACGGTGTCCACACCATGGTCTGCCTGATTGGTTAATTGTGCAGACATTCTATAATGGTCTATCTCATTAAGTTAGAATCACTATAGACGCTGCCGCAGGGGGTGCACTAATGGGTAAGTCTACAGAGGATGCATATGAGCTACTTGAAGAAATGGCTTCCAACAATTATCAATGGTCTACTGAGAGAGGTATGCCTAAGAAAGCCTCAGGTATGTATGAAGTTGATGGCATCAATATGTTAAACGCCAAGGTAGACAATCTTGTAAAAATTTTTGGTAAGTTGGGGAATGGCAATGCTGTTTATTCTAATTCCAATTCTGCCAGTAATTGTGATTGGTATGAGAATTCTCACTTGGGTTCTGATTGTATGCAGGTTGAGCAAGCTCAGTATATTTCAAATTATAACATGCAAAACCAGCAAAATAACCCATATTCTAATAGCTATAATGCAGGTTGGAGAAATCACCCCAATTTTTCCTGGAGGGATCAGGGTAGCAGTAGCAATTCTAGGCCTAACAATCCTCCTGGTTTTCAACCAAGACCTCAAGGAGTGATGCAACAACAACCAGAAAGCAAGCCATCTTGGGAGTTGGCAATTGAAAAGTTAGCTAATGCCACTGCAAATAGATTTGAAAAGTTGGAGGAAAAAGTAGACCAGATGGCCAATTTCAACAGAAATTTGGAAGTTCAATTAGGGCAGATCTCAAATGCTATAAATTCAAGAGATCAAGGTAAGTTGCCCAGCAAAACTGAGGTGAATCCAAGAGAGGAAGTCAAGGCAGTGACATTGAGAAGTGGTAAGCAACTTGGTGAGGTAAGTAGCGAACATGTTACAGGTGATATTGATAAAAAGAATAATGTTGAGATTAGTGATGAGAATGAGAAGAATGAGATACCATCTCTAACACCACTTGTTAAACCTTATGTTCCTCCTATCCCTTTTCCTCAAAGGCTTAAACAGAATAAGGTTGACAAACAGTTTGAAAATTTTCTTGAAGTTTTTAAGCAATTGCGCATTAACATTCCATTTGCAGATGCTTTAGCGCAGATTCCTGCTTATGCAAAATTTTTGAAAGAAATTATGTCAAACAAGAGAAAGCTAGAGGATTATAAGACTATTGCCTTAACTAAAGAATGCAGTGCCATGATTCAAACAAATTGCCTCCGAAACTCATGGATCCAGGGAGCTTTTCTATTCCTTGCACTGTTGGTGAAATTAATTTTGATAAAGTTTTATGTGACCTTGGTGTAAGTATTAATTTGATGTCTTTTTCTGTTTTCAGGAAGCTTGGACTAAAAGAACCAACACCCACCACTATTTCTCTTCAATTAGCTGATAGAAGTATCAAATATCCACAGGGAGTAGTGGAAGACATTTTGGTAAAAGTAGATAAATTTATTTTTCTTGTTGACTTCATTGTTTTGGACATGGAAGAAGATTATGATATGCCCCTAATTTTAGGGAGACATTTTCTTGCCACAGGGAGAGCTTTGATTAATGTTCAACAAGGAACACTTAGCCTTAGAATTTATGATGAGACAGTTACTTTTAATGTGTTTAAGGCTACGAAACATTCTAATGGCAATGAAAAAGAAGTATTAAGGATAGATGACATTGATGATTTAGCAGAGAGATTAGATGAGCCTATAGAAAATTGCATTGCTAATTTTTTTGATGAGCAGGAACAAATTTTAAATGCCAAAAACAAAGCTGGGGCCATGGGCTATTTGGAGAAAAAACAAAAAGGTTATCCATCCAAAAGAGACAACTTGCTACTTTTGGATGTTTCTTCTCCTTCTTCAAAAGCCAAACCACCAAGTTGTGAAAAGGAAAAATTAATAAGGGTACTTAGAGAGCAAAAGAAGGGGATTGGATGGAAAGTTGTTAACATTCAAGGGATAAGTCCATCAACCGACATGCACAAAATTTTGACAGAAGAAGGATTCAAGCCTCCGTGAAGATGAAAACTTAGTCAAGCTAATGACTATAAACAATCGCTTCTTGGGAGGCAACCCAAACTCTTTTTCCTTTTTGTTTCTATTATTTCATTTTAGTTTGTTGAATAAATATGGCCAATAACCCATACTTGTGATGTTGTGCAGGTTCAAAAGAAAAGAAAATAAAGTTGATTCAATTTGAACTGGCATGGGTATTCGTAACGCTCAATTATGTGGCCAGGGGAGTATTCATTTTTCATTCTACTTTTTCTTTGTCTTTCACATTGAGGACAATGTGTTAAATAAGTTTGGGGGTGTTGAATTATTAATTTTTAATATATGCTATTTGTTTTGTTTGGGTGTTTTTGATATTAAAATTTTTTGCAAAACTTATATCAAGTGTATATTTGGCCAACCCCTAAACTAGAAAATTTTGTGAAAGATAAAATAAGTAGAACTTGTTATTTGGAATCATGATTTACATTTGGGTTCTTTATTGTGTTTAACATTGAGTCTTTAATTTGGAATAAGCAATATCTTATAAAGCAAGATTAAGTATATTTGGGTTATAAGATTATTGAAGTACATGTTCTTTGTGAAGTTGTGTGAGTTGTGTGACTATGCATGAAAGATAAATGCAATGCTTTTCTTGTGATTATTCCTTCTGAGCTAGGCCTAAACAGGGTTTAAGTAAATAGGGTGAATAATGTTGAGCGAGATGGAGTATAAAATGCACTCGTTCAGTAAAAAAAAAAAAAAAACGAGATGGAGCATAAAATGCACTCGTTCAATTAGCAAAAAAAAAAAAAAGGAAACAAAGCAAGAAAAAGAGAAAAAGAAGAAAAAAGAAAAAAAAAGAACCCTACTTTGCTACCTTTGTTTGTAGTAGTGAGAAGGGATGGTTGCAAGAATGGTTGTTGCACTATTCAATCGTGCGGGTTACATGACAAAACATAATTGAGCTTAGAATTTTGTATGGATTCTTGAACTGAGGAACGTAAGTATGCTTAGTTTCTTTTATTTGCTATTGTTATATTTTAAATTGAGGATTTAAATGTGGGCATAACAAAGGATTTGAATGTGATGAATGATTCCAATCATAAGTTTTGTGTTTGAGTATAGAATTTATTTTCTTCGTTTGAGGATAAGCACTAATTCAAGTTTTGGGGTATTTGATGTGGGAATTTATTTACACATTTATTGGTCATAATTGAGTAGTGTTTTAAGTATTTTATATGTGTTTTATCTATAATTATCTAATATTTTAAGTTTCTTTTATATATATTTAATTTTTAGTATTTTTTGTTATTTTACATAAATGTTACTTTGTGTTTAGGTTGAAAAAAATAAATAAAAATAAAAATAAAAAAATAAAAAGATATTATAAAGTTAATACTATAAATTAATATTACAATATAAATAAAAAATAAATATTATAAATAATTAAAATTAATATAATTAAAAGTATATTAAATATTATATTATCTATTATATTTTTTATATATAATATATATTTTATTATATTATATATATATATATTTGTGTGTGTGTGTGTGAAGTGGCGTGCGTGAGTTAAGTGGGTGCATATAATAATTTATTAATATAATAAATGGAGTCCAATTGCAATGCAATTGGAACTCCACTCCATGCCCTGCATATATATAATAATAACATAAAGGAGGATTGGGATTTGGCAGAGAATCAAGGAGCGGTGGACTCAAGGCAATTGAAGGCAGCGGCACAGTGAAGAGAAATTTGGCAAAGCAGTGAACAGAAGGGAATTAAGGGCTTGCGCAAGGGAAGATTGAAGAGGGACGCAACAACAGTAGGCGCAACAGATGCGAGCAATGTACATCCAGCACTCAGATCTATTTTAGATCTGGGCTAGGGAATTTTCTCTTCTTCTTGATTTAATTAATTCCTTTATGCTTTCATTGTTATTTTGGATTTTAATTAATTTTGCCATGAATTAATTTGTTGAACTAAGGCTATGTATTGGCTGAAACTATGATGATGCATTTTTTATAATTTTATATGATTGAATAATTTGGGTTATGTTGAGTTGTGTGGTATTAAATTTAATGCTTGTAAATAATTGGTCACTATTTACATGATTTGATGCCTAATCTTGAGACCGAAGTGAGATAGTTTGGAGATTGCATCATAGGTACCATACACCATAAAGTAAAACCGACTAGAAATAGAATTCAGTTTCTTTGTGCGGCTTTTAGCGATACGTTAGGAATTTCACAATTTGTAATGCATTTTCATTTAATTAAACTTTCATAGAAATATAGGAAATTATTAAATGAAGATAGACTCGTTATAACCTAGAAATAAGATAACGAATGCATTAGGAGATTTCGCCGTCACATACTCAATTGACCAATTCATTCCCATAAAAATCTATTATTTGCATTGCATAGCTAGGTTCATACATGAGCCTTAGTTATTAAAATCCATTGATTTCTTGATTCAAATTTCATTCCAAATCAATTTTATTTTGTTAATCTAATTAATTTATTTTTTCTGTTCTTTATTAAATCTGAAATTTTTATTATCTAAATAATAAAGAAAGTTTATAAATTTGGTATTGAAAATCTTTCCTCGTGGGAACAATATTCTTACTTACTATTATATTACTTGTTCGACCCGTACACTTGCGGTATATTTTAGGGTGATCAGTACTATAGAAAGCTTGGGCAGCAATCCACGAGTACATATATATATATATATATGCTAATTACACATTTGCCCCACTTATTCTCATTAATTCTACGTATGAATTTTTAATAATAGCACTTGGGTCCTCCAAGACCTTAATTAATTACATCAAGCCACTTAAATTCTTGATTTTCCCAAAATTAATTATCGACACTTACTCGGGAATATTGATTTTGTCCCTGCACCTGCATGAGACCTCTATTCGACCCGAAAACACTTCAGGGTTGTCTTACTCACAAAATCAAACCACCCCTAGGTCCCCTCAGCTTCTCGGAAGTCCTCTATGACCATTCGATATTGACACCCACTCGGGCTTATACAGAATTTATTCCAAAAATTATTCCCGATCGGACTGCTTCCAGCGTCATTATCCTCATCTCGAGACGCTCACCAATCTCTTGCTCTCTTCCCTGGACATCCAAGTCTCAAGACACTCCCTGCCGTCAACTCGATAATTTTATTAATTAATTTCTCGAAATTGACCATTCGGCTTCCCAGACCACCTGAGGTTCTTTCAAAATAATCAAAATTATTTATTTTTCAATACCATATAATACCGGGTATTACACTCCCTCACATGCCTTTGTCGCCATGGCCTCCACCATACGTGGACAATAGCACTACCATTGTTGGCCTCTTATCTCACTATTGTTTATTTCTACTATTATTATCCTTTTTTTTATTTTGTAGGTGTATTTTTTTTTTTTCAATTCTATCTATCTTCAAGCTAAACTTTGGTCTGCCAATTCAATGATTCCATGTTTCTACTTCAAACTAATGTTGATATAGTTATTTGAAGTGCTATGTATATATATATATATATATGTATATGTGTGTGTGTATTTCGTAGCATGTTTTTCATTTGTGTTTGTTTTGAGCTCTTAGTTATTTGGATTAGCAAATGATTTTTAGCTGGACTCTACTAATTGAGACAAACATACTTAATTTACTTGTCTAAGTTGCAATTATTTGCAAGTCTTATGCAATTATTTACAAATCATCGGACAATTTCTTTTGAAGATAAGGGATTTTTTTTTATTCGATGGTATTATGAGATTCAATATATTGGGCATTTCTTCTTTTTCTTCTTTCTGGGCTAAGTAGGGTTTTCGATGATAAAACCCAATATCTAGGTTTGATTGCCAAATCTCTAGATTTGATCATCAACCTACCCACCGTAATGAACTTTAGTGAAGTCCATGGCGGTGATTGGCAATTGTGACCAACCATCACTTGCTAAGTTTTCTAACCACCCTAGGCCCATCTTTCTTTTGTAATTTACAAAGAAGATAGAATAAGAGTATTTCTAAAATTTCACAAAAGTTAAAAAGTGTTAAGGAATTACAGGGTAAACTAAACTGTTGTGAGTTTTCAAGAGTCAAGGAGGCCTATATTTTATCTTTTAAAAATAGAAGGATGGTTGATACATTTTTGGGGGTGTTTATGCAAAAAAATAAAAATAAAACAATAGATATTTTTTGTTTTCTTTGATTTTATTTTAAACTTGAGAATAAATAGAAAAGGAGAAATATTTAACATTGTAATATTTTTAAAGGTAAGAATATTCTTTAATTTTTAGAATATAGTTATAAATTACACTGAAACATTTTAATTCTCTCTCTCTCTTTCCCTCTTATATATATATATATGTGTGTGTGTGTGTGTGTTTTAGATCCATCATTTGGTCAAGGGCAATGTTTTAAAAATCGGACTGGACGGGTCGGTTTAATCGTAGAACCAGTGGCTTATTCAATCTGATTTGACTTAAAAAAATTGATGGCTTTCAACCAAGTCAAAATCGGTCAAAATGCGGTCGGACCGGTGAACCGAGAACTGGGTTTACCCCGATTTTTTCACTGCCCTCACTCACTTTTAAATTTTTAATTATTAATTAATTCTGATATACCCTGCAAACTTAGATAATTACAAGACCTAAAAGAGTCGCGAGACATGGACATGAAGCCCAAAGGTCCAACGGGTTGTAGGAGATCAAGGAAACAAGCTGAAAGAGCAAGAGGTTGAGCCGAGACCAAGTGGGGAGGACCCACTCGATTATGCTGAGTAGGTACTATACTGCTTTGGTTTTTTGGGCATAACTTTCTCATACGAGTTTCGATTGAGCTGATTCAAAGTCCTATGAAAAAGATAAGAGAATTATCTACAACTTTCATGTTTTGAGTTTTAAGAGATTCGAGCTTAATCAATGTGTAAATCGGGCATGAAGTTGAGGTATGGGAACCACTCAAAATTGAACCGAGGAAATGGGCAAAATAAGGCATGACCGAGTGACCCCCCACTCAGTCATAGTCGAGTGGGCTTGGGCCAATCTCTCTTCTTTTCCCTCTTAGATAGGCTGCGAAATCATCGAAACGGGCGGTGAGATTCTCGCCCTGATTGTCGCACGTCTCCTCTCTCTCCTCCGCTATAAATAGGAGACCATGCTTTCATCACAAGGTACGCACTTTTGGGCTTCTCAACACAATTCTATATTTTTGGCTCTCGAGAACTAACTTAGGCATCGGAGGGTTTGCGCGAGGACCCCCACCCGCACCCTAACATTGCTCTCGTTTTGCAGGTCACTCGGTTATGGAAGGCCACTCGATTATCTAAGGCCACCCAGTTATCTAAGACCACTCAGTTATGAGGGCCACTCGGTTATCCAAGACTACTTGGTCATCCAAGCCCACTCGGTTATCTTGGGCGACCAGATCATTAGACCCTCAGTGCGCCTCAGTGACGAGACCCTCAGCTCACCTTGGTCACGAGACCCTCAGCACACGTGCACGTTGGAGACGAGATTCTACTCTTATCGCACCTTGGCAACAAGACTCTCGGGACACTTGACTCTCAGAATCTCAAAAATTCGCAAGTCTTTAGAAACTCCCATAGTCAACCACGCACCTTACATTCTCCTACGTAAAAAAAAATAGATTGTTGTATTTTGACAACAACAATTTCTTTAATAACATAGATAGTAATTATATATAAAATATTAGTTATTTATTAATTAATAATAATATTTCTCATAATAATATACAGAATGCTAGTATTTAAAAAATATATTTAATATATATATTATTTAATTATAAAATATATATATATGACATCATTCGATCAAATCATTCCCATTTAATCAATCGGACCAATTAACTTATGACCTAATTAATAGCCGAGTTCAATATCCAGTCCAATATCCAGTCCCATTTTTAAGACATTGGTTAAGGGCAGAACTGGACGGGGCGTAAATTCAGAGAGAAGGACCGTACGTGGCGTTGGCAATAGTCTCAGAACTGAACTGTCAATCTTCAGTTCGTATATTGGCCAACGACCATCACCAGAACCAAACTGACAATTCCCAAGGGAGTCTCCGACCAGAGTGAGTGAAATGCCCTCGCCAACGATCGTCATTCCTCAAGTCACTCTGTTTCTGCCTCCTCCTCGTCCTGATATTCAACCACCCAGATCATCAACCCAACGAAAGAACTTCAAGACAACAGTTACAAAGAACTTTCGTCGTGATTTCCCCCAAAACCTTGGTTCTTTTTCATGGGTAAATCCACCATCAACTACCCATTTTTCTGATCTCCTTAACTCCCAAGAAGAGGCACAAACCGGGTTCTCTAGTAATCCATTGATCAATCAGTTGGTCCATCCCAATGTTCTGGCATCCCGGCTTCAGTCATGTTATTCGGTTGAGGAAGTCAGAAAGTTACATGCAATTGCCTTAAAGTGTTTCACGAGCTCAGTAACATATGTGGATAATAATTTGATCAGTGCCTATTTGAGATTCGGAGATTTGGTTTGTGCATGTAAACTGTTCGATGAAATGTCTGTGCGTAATGTTGTTTCTTGGACTGCTATTCTAAACGGGTATTTGAGATTTGGGCTAAATGATGAAGCATTATGGTTCTATAAGGAATTTATTGGAAGCGGGGTACGCGCAAATTGTAAGACTTTCGTGTGTCTTCTAAATTTATGCAGTAGGAGATTGGATTATAGGCTTGGGCAACAAGTTCATGCCTGTATAATAAAAGGTAATTCAAGTAATTTAGTTGTAGATAGTGCCATTGTCTATTTTTATGCACGATGTGGTGACTTGTTAAGTGCAGTTTGTGCATTTGATACGATGCCAAATCACGATGTAGTTAGTTGGACAACAATGATTTCTGTGTGCTCACAGCTCGGGTGGACGGAGGAGGCCTTATCACTATTCTCAAGAATGCTATTAGAAGGATTTTCCCCAAATGAATTTACAGTGTGTAGTGTTCTGAAGGCTTGTGGGGATAAGAAGGCACTCAAGTTTGGCAAACAGCTACATGCAGCTGTGGCTAAGAAGGTTTTCAAGAATGATGTATTTATTGGGACTTCTCTGGTAGATATGTATGCAAAATGTCAGGAGATTGCAGACTCTAGGAAAGTCTTCGATGGAATGAGAAAGAGAAATACTGTTACATGGACTTCAATTATAGCAGGGTATGCTTGCAATGGACTTGGCGAGCAGGCCATAAGTCTCTTCAGAATAATGCGTAGACGTAATATATTTGTTAACAACTTGACCATGGTAAGCGTGCTCAAGGCATGCGGCTTGGTTAGATGTTTGCAGCTGGGAAAGGAAGTTCATGCTCAATTAATCAAGAATTTCACTCAGAGTGATATTTACATAGGAAGCACCCTCGTGTGGCTCTATTGCAAGTGCAATGAGTACTCTGCAGCATCCAAGGTCCTTCAGTTAATGGCTTTCAAAGATGTCGTCTCATGGACTGCTATGATTTCAGGTTGTGCTGGTCTCGGTCATGAGTATGAGGCTCTTGAATTCTTGAAAGAAATGTTAGGGGAAGGTGTTGAGCCAAACCCTTTTACCTATTCATCTGCTTTGAAGGCTTGCGCTAAATTGGAAAATATAGAGCAAGGGAGATTGATTCACTCTTCTGTGAGTAAGACCCCAGCCTTTTCTAACGTGTTTGTGGGCAGTGCTTTGATTTTCATGTATACGAAATGTGGGTATATTTCTGAGGCGATCCAAGTTTTTGATAGCTTGCCAGAAAGGAATCTGGTGTCATGGAAGGCTATGATTGTGGGTTATGCAAAGAATGGGTTGTGCCAAGAGGCTTTGAAGCTCATGTATCGGATGCAAGCAGAGGGTGTTGCGGTGGATGACTACATACGCGCAACAGTTCTAACAGCATGTGGAGACATCGACTGGAATAAGGATCCTTCAACCGAGCATTGCTTGCATTCAACTTGATCTGTCGTCACAACAAAACTCCAGTTTTTAGGATGAAACTTTGAATGAAATTGATCTTTGATGGCTGGCCACAGATCGGGATGTATCGACTAAATTGTGGAATGCAGACCAAACGTGGATCAGAAAGAACATACAGCAATCAATCACTGTGAGAAACTGTGCATGTAAACAGAGCGTTTGTTGTATAGTTTAGCTAAGAAAGAAATTCGGCCAAAGGCACCTCCCTACTGAAAGGAAGACGGGGAACATGTGGGGGTCCAGATTTCTGCAATCTATCCATAAGATGAGATTTCTTGTTGCTCTGTTACAGACGCCCAGTACATATTACTACTGTCTTTGCCATCAATTAACAACAGTTAACTGGAATCAATTCAATTCATATTGCACACACTCTTACGCCAGAAACCACTTTCCTTGCCCTACCATCATCTTACCTCATATTAAAGAAAATACCAGATTTAACCATTTACCCGTCGCATGCATTACATAACAATCAATATCAAATTTGATTTTATGTAACACATATGCATTTATACACAAAAGCAGAGGAAAACGAAAAAAGAGAAAACAACAAGAAGAAGAAGAAGAAGAGGAAAAAGGATTAATGGGGCGTCAATGGGGGAGAAGCTATCCCCTTTGGCTGCCCACCCCAAGGCAACCCATTTAATGCAACGTACAACTCCCATTACTTGCTTGCTGTTGGGGGAGGGGTACCTTGTGGGCTCCATTGTTATCACAATACAAAGGAATTGAAAACATAATAGTCGGAACCATATCAATCTCCGAAAGAAATTTCTGAATCCAAACAGTTTCCTTATCAGCACACATGCCATAACATATTTGGCTTCAATGGTTGAATCCGTTGTGATTGCCTGCTTAGAATTTTTTTAATTCACAACACCACCATTCAAGAGATATATAAAACTAGATGTTAATTTGCGATCATCAACATCCGATTGAAAATCCAAATCAATGAATCAATCCACATGGAAGTCATCCTCTCCATAAATCAGTAGCATGTCTTTAGTCCTTAGCAAGTACTTCAGAATATGTTTCACTGTGATCCAGTAACTATCACTAGGATCGGACTGATATCAGCTTACAACACTCATAACGTATGCAATATCCAGCCTCGTACATATCATTGCATACATAAGGCTCCCAACTGCTAAATCATAACGTACCTTACTCATACGATCCCTCTCTTTAGGAGTATTAGGGGGCATCTTCTTAGAGAGATGAACTCCAACCCACACAGACAACTATTCGCTTTTGAAATTTAACATGCTAAACCTCTTTAGTATCTTTTCTACATACATGGTTTGGGAGAGATCTATCAATTTCTTGACTCTATCTCTATAAATTCTAATCCCCAAAATATAGGTAGTATTTCCCAGATCCTTCATGGAGAATACTCTAGACAACCAGGTTTTTGCAAATATCATCATGTCCACACTGTTACCTATAATTAAAACATCATCCATATACAAGACTATGAATACAATGTTGCTCCCACTAGCCTTCTTATATACACATGGTTCATTCGGATTTCTCAAGAAACCAAACCCTTTGATCTTATGATCAAAATGAATGTTCCAACTCCTCGATGCTTACTTCAGACCATATATTAATTTCTTCAGCAAACACACTTTACGTGAATCGACGGACTCAAATCCACTTGACTTTTCCATATAGATTTCTTCTTCAAGAAATCCATTCAGAAAAGTCATCTTAACGTCCATCTGTTAGATCTCATAGTAGCTATAGCTAACATCATCATGATGGACTTCAACATCGCGACAGGTGAGAAAGTCTCATCATAGTTAATACCATAAGTGTATGACACCTATGAGCTATGATTAAAAATGGGCTGGGGCCGTTAATTGGATTATTTATTAATTATTAGGCTGCTAGTGTATGTTTGACATGCATTGGTTGATCCAAGGCCTGTTGAGCCTTGTTAGTTAGACTAATGGATGGAGCCCAAGCCCAACACAATTAAAACAATTTTGTTTTTCCAAAATTATACAAATTTTCAATTTATTGAAAGCGTTTCATTAAGATTGAAATAGATGCGACAATTAATTAACACAATTGTGAATGTATCAATGTGATTGATTGCATGGGTGTATGGTATGAATCGAGTCGACCATTTATTTTATATTGGGAATGAATGCTTGTAAATTTGATTTTTGAAATAGGGTCTGCGTGTCCTGCCTCTTTTATACTCTGATGTACATTCTCTTCTCATCTTACTCCCCCCGAATGTAAGTTGAGATTTCTGATTCTATGTAATGTATGTAGAATAGAATAAAGTAGTGATAGTTGTAGTTTGTATGAAGAGCAAGAGATGGAGCCAATTTGAAGACAAGATTCGAAGACCCATGAAGGCTTGAAGAATGTGCTTGAAAAGCAAGTTGTGATTCTTCACCTAGGTTTGACCCGCTAGCTTCCCTTCTATGGCTCGAGGGGTTAGCCGTAGTTATCCATACCATACACCGGTTTGAGTCATTTATTATGCATTATTAATTTGATTAATTGCATGTGATGAGACCTAAATAAATAAATAATAAATAATAAATAATAAATCCCTCATTAATATTAAGCCAACTTGCATTCCATCATTATGAAGCATTAGGTTTCTAGCTAGCACTTGATTTGTTGAGTCACTCAAGGTCATGTGTCACCTATGATTCCTATGTTTCATAGGCCATGAGATGTCCCTGAATGATGGGTCCAACTTAACTAGAAAAGTGGGGTTTGTTGAGTCACTTAAGGCCTTACTGAGTATAGAGGCAAAGATTGGGAGTCACATAAGATGTGCTTGACAAGGAGTTGTCAACCCAATGAATCTAGGAGTTACATGGAGATGCAATTGGTAGCAAATACCTACCTAATCGATCCTAGCACAATTTGTTGAGTCACTCAAGGTTGTGTGAGGGGAGATGGGATCCTAGCCCTCTAGGAAATCTTCCGATGGGATTTCCTAAGGTATATCTTGAGGGTAGCGAACTCGTAGAAAATAGTGGGAGTAATCATAAAATGTTACTTCTTGTAATTTATGATTTCGTAATTCAATATGATTGTAATAATATCTCTATATTTGGTTGTTGATCCAGAATGTGTGGAAACATGTCGATAGGATCGATACTCGAGGGTAATAATTAGGGGTGTGCACGGTGCGGTTTGGGCGGTTTGGGAAGGATTTAATAAGCCAAACCGCATGTGCGGTTTGGCATTAAACCAAACCACGCGGTCTGGTTTGGTGTGCACAAACCGCACCAGACCGCACCGCATTTGCGGTGCGGTTTGGTGCGGTTTCCGCGGTTTGATGCTTCTTTATTGTTTCATTTGGTGTTTCCTTCACTAACTTATAAATTTTTAATTAAAACATAAAAATCAATGCATAAAATCATAATTTTTAAATTTTTATAGTATCTTGGAGTTTAAAACTAAAATAAGTTACTATCTAATAAAAAATGCAAATTTAAAAGTTTTAAATCTATAACATAACCACATGCTCATAATATAAAAATAATACAAAAATCCACAATATAATTCATGGTTAAGAAAATATATATTTTTAATTTATTTTTTTAATTTTTAAATTATTAGATATTTTTAATTTTTTTATTAATATACTACTTGGCCGATTTGGTTTTAACCAAACCAAAAAAACCACAAACCGCAAACCGCACGGTTTGAGAATTTCTCAAACCGTGCCAAACTGCACCCCCAAAAAACCGCACGGTTTGGTGCGGTGCGGTTTGGTGCGGGCGGTTTCCGCGATTTGACGGTTTTTTTGCACACCCCTAGTAATAATACCTTCAACGGGACTAATTTCTATGACTAGGAGATCATCTTGAGGATAGTCCTCACACATGATAAGATTCTCTATGCGATAGAGAGATCTCTTCTTGCGAAGCCACCAGTTAGGTAAATTGTAGTACAAAAGGCCTGGCGATGCATAAAGGTAATATGATCATCGCTTGATATATCGTCTTGGCTGCCATGACCCCAAAACATAGGTCGCAACATAAGAGTTATGATGCCTAGGAGATCATGTCTAAGCTCAAGGATCATCTGTTGAGAAGCATGTCATGCAGATGATACGTTTTATCAATAGGTTGCTAGAGCTGAACTTGGGTATGGATGTAGAAACTTACCCTAAATTTGGTGTTACAAGTCCTTCCCTAACAGTTATGGAAAAGACTGTTAGAGAGTGGTTGTCCATACTAAGGGAGACCAAGCCTAAAATTGATTAAAGGCCAAGGGAAGTGTTCTCTTAGTTGAAGGGCCTAAGGCGCACAGGGGCAAGCCCAAGAGTAAGAAATTCAAAAGGAAGAAGAGTTATTCTATAGCGCAATCTGGAAGAGTCCAGAAGACCAAAACCCGAAAGGGCAAGGAGGATGCGATTTATCTCCACTGTGATAAACAGGAGGTGTAGAGTAAGAAGAGTTCTACTCAGGGCACTTCAGGTATTTATGTTATTGGAATTAATCTATCTACGTCCGATCAGTCCACATGGGTATTAGATACTAGATCTAATGCTCATATTTTCATGTATGTGCTTAGGAGTACGACAAGATTAACTCCAGGAGAGGTGAACCTACATGTCGGCAATGGATCAAGAGTTATTCCATTAGTTGTAGGGACCTATTCATTGATATTTCCCTCAGGACTTGTATTGGAGTTACATAATTGTCACTACAATCCTAGTTTGACTAGGAATATAATTTCTGATTCTTGTTTGACAAGGATGGATATTCATTTTTATTTAAGAACAACAGTTTTTTCTTTTATAAAAATGAGTTGTTTTATGGTAAAGCAATAGTATGTAATGGTTTGTATGTCCTTGATGTTGATACTCCTATCAATAACATAAATATTAAGCGACTTAAATCAGGTGATTTAAATAGCACTTATTTATGGCATTGTCGCCTTGACCATGTAAATGAGACTAGCATATCCAACTTGTATAAGATGGATATCTTGCACATTTGATTATGAATCATATGGTGCTTGCGAATCTTGTTTACTTGGCAAGATGACTAAATCTCCTTTTATAGGAAAGGGAGAAAGGGCCATAAAAGTGCTAGGGCTTGTGCACACTGATGTGTGTAGGCCCATGTCCAACCAGGCTCGAGGTGGATATGTCTACTACATAACAAGGTGGTGGATACTTGAAGCTTATGAGACACAAATCTGAAGCTTTTGAAAAGTTCAAAAAATTCAGATTTAAAATAGAGAAACAAACTGAGAAAAGTATCAAAGTACTTCAATCAGAACGAGGTGGTGGATACTTGAATAGTGAGTTTCTAGATCATCTGAAGTAGAATAAGATTCTCTCACAATGAAATCCACCTGGAACACCAGAGATGAATGGTGTGTCTTAAAGGAGGGATAGGACCTTGTTGGACATGGTCTGGTCCATGATGAGTCGCACTGAACTCCCCATTTCATTTTGGGGATACGCACTCCTCACCACAATCTTTGTTTTGAACAGGGTTCCAAGTAAATCAATTACTCAGACTCCATATGAGATATGGAAAGGAAAGAAGTCAAATTTATTGTAACACCCGATGTAACCAGTGTTAAGAGAATGAGAAAGGGAGTAGGAAAACTTCCAAAATTTCCCTTGAGAAGGTGTTGGATCCTTGAGAATGAGGGTGTCCTATAAGAGGTGCATTTTGGTAATTTGGATAGTGAAGTCTAATAAAAAGGGTATTTTGGTAAATTGGAAATAATTCCTATGTGTAATTAAGTGTATAAGTGAATTAAATCCCAATTTTGTATTTATGTGGAGATATATGGGATTAATAATTCATAAAAAGGTATTTGGGGAATTTTGGAATTAATTCCATAAAGGAATTTAATTATGGAATATTGGGAAAATGATGGATATTCTATTTGTAACATCCCAAATTTCTCGAACGTGTTATAACTTAGGATTTCGGGAATATAAAAATTTTTCATATCACAATAGCTATCATACATCACACAATATCTCAAAAACCCTAATTTTCACCTTCTCAGCTTAACAAACCCAATAATCAAATAGATAAGACAGGCGTTAAAATCTTGAATGCGGAAGTTAGATCGAACCTGATATGGTTCACAACCATAATACTTTATTTATCATAAAATTGTTCAAGACGTCTACAAAATATATTACATAGACATCATCAAGTGATAACTGAACATCTTAAACATATCCAAAATTACATAGGTTCGCACATAAACAAAAATATGCTAATCATGCTACAGATAGTAATTAAGCTAATTTTTCAGCTACCTCTTTTCCCTTAGAGCCACTCGTCGAACCTGGAACGTTTGAATATTCCAGGGACATAGTCTAATTAAAAAATGAATCTTCTAGTGAGAAATCCAAAAACAGTTTATATCGATGCATGATCAGGTATAAAATGTATGAGAAGACAATGAGAACTACTCCGAAGTGCCTCGTGAACATGTCAGCCTCCTCCAACGAGAGCTTTCTTAATGGCGCATGCATAACGCCTCTCGGGAGGTCCCTAACCATGTCACTTCGGCCCGACCTCATAGAACTCATGCAAGCACCACATCTATTGTTCCTTAGACTCACGGTCTTCCCCACGAGAGCTTTCTCAATGGCGCATGCATAGCGCCTCTCGGGGGATATTTGACTTTTGCCTTCGGCCAACAACAAATAGGTACAAAAGTATGGCCACACGAATTTTATAAATGTAACAATTAAAAAGCCAACAACATATATTTTTCAGAAAAATATATTTCATATATACAACATGATTTCACATAAGAGAACAATAAAAGTTTACGTACAAAAACATCACAAAACATGTCTCATGCAATAGAAGTCTCTCATAAGAGAATAAAAAATAGGATTTGGAGTATAGGAGTCTCACCTTGTTAGTTTATCTCTTGGATAGTATAATTTCACAGCAAACGGCCTAGGTTTCTGCAGTAAACACATGTTTTGGTAAACTTAACCTCAAATATTTTTACATCGGGTTGAAGGGTATTAAATTAGGGGCATAACCAGAAAATTTGAAAGAAAATGGGCCTCTCACGCTCTCTCACATGCCCTAGAAAAATGGGCCACGCTGTAATACCCTTGATGAGTCATGATAGATTTTATCAATTAAGAGAATATTGGTATATGGAAAATTTCATAATTGCCCTTGAATTAATGAGAAGGCACATAATTTGGAGGGGCAAAACGATAATTTGGAGTTCCGTTCCATAAAAGGGTAAATTATTTTTGGAGAAATTATTTATATTAGAGAATTAATTTTGGGAGAATTTAATTATTGTTTAAATGCATGGATTATTAGAAATTAAAATGGAAGCCAAGTACAGTTAGATTTGTGACACTTGTCAAGATCTCATGGAATGAGATTAAATTTAATTTAGGAATAATAAATTTGTTGATTAAGTGTAATGGGACACTTGGCATGATCTTGTGAAGCAAGAGTGAGATTTAAAGAAATGCAAAAAGAAAAGAAATTAGTCTCTCAAGTATTAAATGAGAGCCATTATGGAGAGACTTAAAAGAAATTCCATATTAAATGAAAATTAGTCATACATTTATGTGGGAAAAGGGTGGATTTAATTAAATGCCAAAGTAAAATGAATTAGGTCTTTCAAGAGCAATTTAAATAAAATCAAAAAGAAAAGATATTAGTCTCCATTAAATGCTTGAAAAGTTATGGATTTAAATTAAATGGAAAATAGAGAAATTAGTCAATCTTGAAATTAGTCATTATTTATTAATTTTGAAAATTGGAGAATTATGGGAATTAGAGATTGATCCAATGGTTGAGGATTTAATCTCCAAAGAAAATCAAAGGATGAGATTTAAAGAGACTAAGTCTCTTGGATTGTGTTTCTTTAGAGACTAGAGATGAGTTCTCTTAAAATCAATGGCTAAGATTGAGGATTAGGAGAAGCACAAGGATTGTGCTTGTATTGGAGGGTTGAGATTGAGTCTCTTGAATTAAAGAAAAACCAATGGCTAAGATGTAATCTTGAGTTTTGGCATGGATTGAGTAGGAAATCTCTATAAATAGGGAGTTGAGATTTTTGTGTAAGGTTTTTCCACATATTAAGAGAAAGAGAGTAAGAAGAAGTTTAGGAGAAGGAAGAAGAAAGGCAAGCAAGAGGTAAGCCTTAGTTTAAATTTCTTCAAGTGTGTAAGAAAGTTTTCATTCTCCATTCATTCTTTAGTCTTAAAGATCTCTAATGCTTTAAGGATATTTTCTTAAGGTGATTAAAAGCCAAAGAGAAAGTCTTGGCAAGTGGAAGTATTGAAGCTTCAAGGAAAGAGGTAAGGGATACCCCAAGTGGTGGGGTTTGCTTGCATTTGTACATGTTTTGAATGAGTTGCATGTAATGGTCTTATTGCATGTTTTGTGTTCTAGTGGACCTATGACCATATGTAGGACTAGTGATGAGAGAGGGGTTGGTTGGTGCCTTAACCTAAGTGGTTATAAGGGCATGGAGGACTATCCATAATATGCATTGCATTTGCATTACATGTTTATATTCTCATGTTACATATACATTTACATAGCACCCTTACTGAGCATTGGCTCATAAGGTTCTTTGACCTCTATGTAGGTGGAGAATCCTCTAAGGGAAAAAGAGTTTTGGAAGGTTGAAGGTAATGAAGCAAGGAGAAATGCATGTGAAGTATATGTATTTTGTGGTTTAGTGGATGATGTTGTATTTATTTTAGTTAAATATGTAATGAATGCTTAATGTGGTTGAATAGTGGCAAATTTGAATGTTTTGGAAGCCATTTGAAGTGTAAAAGTATTCTGAAAAAATTGGGTTTTAAAAGAAAAAAAAAATATTTTTTTTGAAAAAAAAGGGGTGGCAATGTGCTGAGAGCGGCCAGGGGCGCGCCTGGGCGTGGCTGGTGTGACCGCGCGCTGCCTGCGCACGCTGGGGGCGCGGCTGGTGCTGCCCACCCCCCCTGTTGCTGTTTGAGACTTTGTTTTTATTTTTTTATTTTCTATTTATTTAAATATAATATGGTATTTTGGAAATTTTTGAAATAAAAATTATGTTTAAATAAATAAATAAATGAGTATTTTAGCCTCCAAATTAATTATTAAATTAATATAAATTCGAGACAATTGTGGGAAAAATTTCTATATTTTGGGAAATTAAATAATGGAGTATTTTCCTTACATTTTGAAAATGGTTGGGGATGCTTGAGGTTTGAATTTCAAAAATTAATTTCCTAAGGGTTGGAAATTTGAGGTATTTTGAAATAATTAACAAGAAAAATAAAGGAGAATTGATAAGGAAAATTTTATTTAAATTTTTTCCAAAGAAATATTAATCCAATATTTTCTAAAAGAAATGAAGGTGAGATAAATGGGTTAATAGTTGGGGCAAAGAAGAATCTATTTTCTTATAACTAAGGCCTTATGCCATAATTTATATGAAGCTAGTGAGTTAGTTTATTTCTTTCGATCCTGGGAAGTCATCCTTAGCTGTTCATTAAAGAGCTTGAGAAGGAGTGACACTTTGCGAGGTTTCGGGTTTTAATGTCGCGGGGTCGTTTCGATATTTCCCGAATCCTCGAGTGGAGCGAAGGGAGGGCAAAGCCTAGTTTCCACCTAGGTCGTTTCTCATTGAAACGTAGCCGTCTCTTCATCTTTTTCCTAGCATGTGAATAGTAAGATGACTATTCGTGAGTAACACCCGTAGGTGGGAGCGGGGCGTTACACACGCGCCTTCACGCGCAACTATTTTCCGGCGTATGTATCTCACGCGCTGCACAGTAGTTTCGGACTATTTCGCCTCAGTTTGGTATTTTGGCCATAACTTCCTCATTTTAACACCGATTCAACCCCCGTTTGAACCTATGCGATCCTCTCTTCCCCCTCTACAGGATTATCAAAAAATGGACTTACCTTGCTTTTTTTTTTTTTTTTTTTCTGACTGATTTTGGCAAATTCCGGCGAAGACTCGTAACTCCAACAAGGCTCGTTCTCCCCGGCTTCTTCTTCAATTCCTTCTCGCCTTCTTGCCGAACTTCCTACTCTCTCTCTCTAGAGCAAGATCCTCCTCTTAGAGTGCCTCAACTCTCAAACTTGTTTGGAATGATTTGAGAACAACCCATGGTGCCTATTTATAGATTTCTTCAACCAATCACATTATGCCACTTGTCACAATCTTAGCCATGGACTCCAAAGACTCAAACCTATAATTGAATGGCTTTTGAAATTCAAAGCTAGAATGAATTTAACTTTTGAAATCCAAGCTAATTTCCAAAGTTCTTCCAAATGACATTTTGGTCCTTATTTCAAGTCCTCAATTTTAATATTTTACCACATAAGCTCTTAATTTTTATCCTTATTTCGTTTGGATAATTCTCTAATTATAATTACACCATCAAATATCAAATTTATCGAGATACTTAAAATCTCAAAATTAATAACTCAAAATTACTCGATATGTACGATTTTTCGAAGCCCCTTACCATCATTCGGCTATTTTAGGCTACAACTTAGCTTAACCCAAAAACCGTCTCTGATTTAATTTCTTTCACCGTCATAAATCTCGCCTCGAGAGGCTCGTCAAAAATATACCTTTATCCTTAGGTATCTAAGATCTAAGGCACTCCCTACGACTGATTTGGTCACTCGTTGCCATTTCAAACATATTTTTTGATATTTTAAACTCACTTAAAATACGTGGCATCTTCACGAAAATATGAAGTATTATACTATTATTTATGAAAATAATTATTTTTCCCTAAATTGGTGGATAAATGTGGTGATACCACATGGATGGTGGAGATGGAAGCTTGGAAGCCAAGGTTAATGTCTAAAGGTGACACTTGGCAAGCTCTTGTCCAAGTTAATGGGAGATTTAAATAAATGAAAAAGAAATTATAATTGGTCTTGTAAGCATTTAATGAGAGGCATGATGGTGTTGGATTAAAGGAAAATCCAAAAAGAAATGAAATTAGTCATGCATTAATGGTGGAAAATAGTCTCATAGTTTAAATGAGAAAGAAATGAAAATTCAAGGGATGAGATTAATTCTTGGATTTGGAAAGTGATCAAAGGGCCACCATTAAATCTTAGAAGTTGGCATGAATTGCCAAATGGGTGGAGAGATTTTAAAGAGAGATGATTGGAAGGTGGAGATTTAATCTCCAAAATAAATCAAAGGCTAGGATTAAAACCTAGCAAAGCACATGGATTGTGCTTCCTTTGGATGGCTAAGATCTTGTCTTGTAAAGTGAAATAAAATCCAATGGTGGATATTAAGCAAGACCAAATGCCATGGATTGTGTTAGTTTGGAGCGTAAGGATTTATTCTCACCAAATAAATCCAATGGCTAGGATTTATTCTTGAAGTGGAAAAATTGGGTATAAATTGGTAAGTAAGGAAGACTTGTCTTCCTTTGGTCATTTGAAGAAAGAAAGAAGAAATTGGAAGAAGCTTTCCAAGGAGAAGAAAGGAGAAGAAAAGAAGGAAAGGGAAAGAAGAATATCAAGAAGGTAAGTATTATTCCCTTTGGTAGTGTTAACTCTTTTTTTTTTCTCTTGATGGGGGGGCTTAGTTTCTTTAAAATTTGTATCAAGGAATCTTTTTAGGAGAAGTGTTGGAAGGAATCTAGTGAGAGTTTGAAGCTTTAAAGAATGCTAAGGTAAGGGATGGCCCCATGGGATGGTGACTTTGTAAGTTGTAAGTATGTATTTAAACTTTGAGTGTGTGGATTGGCATGTTGTTTGTGCTTAAGGACCTATGACCATGAGGTTGTGTGGGGTAGGGTAGTTTAAAGCCTCAAACCAAGGTGGTTGTGAGGATGTGGAAGCCCTAACCATGTTGCATACATGCATTTGGCATCACATATTATGTTTTTGTTCATACTTATGTTCATTGCACCCTTATTGAGCTTTGTGGCTCATGAGGTTTTATCCTCCCCTTGTAAGTTGCTCTTATGTCAAAAGAGAAAAGGAAGAGTTGCAAGCATGTTGGTTGGAAGCTCATGGTGTTTAATTATTTTGTTGTAAATTTATGGCTTAAAGAAGCCTAGGCATGTAATTATTTCATTTGTGACCTTATGGCTTGGGAAAGCCTATTTGTTGTATTTGATCATGTGTAATACTTATATTTGAAGGTTGTTATGTGAGCAACAATAGGTTGTGTAAGGCTCATGTAGGAAATAGAAGGAAATTTTGATGTATGTTGTGTAATCATCAAAGAGGTGGTGTAAGCTTTAATTATGGAGAAATAGAGGCAAAATAGAATGAATATGATATATTTTTATTTAATTTATTTTCTGGGAAGTTTGGGGTTAGGGAGTCCCAAGGAAAAGAAAAAAAAAAGTTGGAAGTAGCAGGTAGTAGCCCGCGGCCGCGCGCAGCATGCTCGGCTAGCACACCACAGGGCCCCGCGCGGGCGCGTGCCAGCAGGTTCCGCCGGCCAAAATTTTTTAAAAATTTGGAATTTTTTGGGATTTTTGGGAAATTCTTAATTGATTTTGGTCCCCAGAAGAATTTTCAAAATCAAGAGATTTTTCGGGCATTTTGGAGAATAATGCCGAAATTTTGGAAAATTGAAAATTATGAGTTTTTTCCTCCAAAAATTGGTAATCAAGCAATGGATTGATTTAAATAGTGATTTTTACGGAGCCCGGTAAAATTCTTGAATGGAAAAAGAATTAAATACAAATAAGAAAATGGCAATTGGGCATCTTCATGAGTTTTCTTTTCAACCAAATACGGTGTGGTTGAAGCCCAATTCAGCTAGTGAATCCTGGAGTTGAGGGAAGGGAAGGACGAGCCTAGTTCTCACCTAGGGCGTTTCGTCTTGAAACATGGTCCACCCTTCACCAAAGGCCAGGTAGGTGGACAATTCGGGTAATTGTTCACGAGTAACACCCATAAATGGGAGCGAGGCGTTACATTTATCTTTCTTTAAGATTTGTGATTGTAAAGCTTATATCAAGCGTGTTGATAATAATAAGCTAAAACCCAAATCGATGAGATGTTTGTTTGTGGGATATTCAAAGGAAACAAATGGATATTACTTTTACCAACCACATGAACAAAATGTGTTTTGTTGCCAAGCATGCAGTATTCCTTGAGAAGGAATTCTTAGATGCTGTGGCTAGTGGGAGGAATGTTAAGCTAGAATAGATTCAAGGGGAACCACAAACAAATACTCCCCTCTAGGAACTCGAGAAAGATCAGACACAAGATGTTGTGTTAACTCCCCAACCTTCTACACAAGAATCTCGCAGGTCGACGAGAGTTCGTCGCGAGCAAGAGAGATATGGATTTCTCATCTCAACACATGAAGATGTGTTTCTACCTGTGAACGGTGAGCCTACTACCTATGATGAGGCAATGTTTGACATTGACTTTGGGTTATGGTAGATGGATGACAAAGCAACTTTCCTTAAAGGAAACCTGGTCGAGAATGTGTATATAACACAACTTGATGGTTTTGTCACCCATGAACAAGAAAATAAGATTTGCAAGTTGAAAAGGTCTAGTTATGGATTAAAGCAAGCATCCCGAAGTTAGAATCAATGTTTTGATGAAAAGATCAAAAGGTTTGATTTTTCACAAAAGGGAAGTTGATCCTTGTGTTTACAAGAAGATTAGTGGGAGCGTGGTCGTCTTTTTAGTCCTATATGTGGACGATATATTGCTCATAGGGAATGGTGTTCCCATGTTGCAATCATTTAAAAGATGGCTTTCAAAATATTTTCTCCATGAAAGATTTGGGAGAAGCAGCCTATATTCTGGGAATAAGGATCTACAAAGATAGATCCAGGAGGTTGCTAGCACTCTCCCAAAGTTCGTACATTGACAAGGTGCTAAAGAGGTTTAGCATGGAGGATTTTAGGAGGAGAAGTCTTCCCATGTCACATGGAATACATTTCTCTAAGGCTATGTGTCTGAAGACACAAAATGAGAGAGATAGGATGAGTTGAGCAAAATATGCCTTGGCTATTGGCTCGATCATGTATGTCATGTTATGTACGAGGCTTGATATCACATATGTAGTAGATATCAGGCTGACCAGGTGAGAAACACTGGATTGTAGTGAAAACCATCCTTAAGTACTTGTGAAGCACTAAAGTGATGTTTTTGCCATATGGAGAATGAGAGTATACTGTGAAAGGGTTCACGGATGCCAATTTCCAATCTGACCATGATAATTTTAAATCACGTATAGTCGAAATTCATATTCTGCCTAAATGGTAGGGCCATGAGTTGAAAGAGTTCCAACAAGAGATAGTTGCAGATTCAACAACTGAAGTTGAATACATAGCAGCCTCCAAAGTAGCTTAGGAGGTTGTATGGTGTAACACCCGGTGTTAAGAGAATGAGAAAGGAAGTGAGAAACTTCCAAAAATTCCCTTGAGAAAGTAATGGATCCTTGAGAAGAAGGGTGCCCTAAGAGAGGGGCATTTTGGTAATTTGGATAGTGAAGTGCAATAAAAGATATTTTGGTAAATTAAAAATAATTCCTATGTGGAGTTAGGTGTGTAAGTGAATTAAATCTCAATTTTGTATTCATGTGGATTAATAATTCACAAAGGGTATTTTGATAATTTGGAGTGAAATTTCATAAAGGAATTAAATTATGAAAAATAGGGGAAATGATAAATATTCAATTATTTGAGGAAATAATTAATTTTTCCTAAAATGGTGAATTAATATGGTGATGCCACATGGATGGCTTGGATAGAAACTTGGAAGCCAAGGTTAGTGTCTAGGGATGACACTTGGCAAAGACTTGTTCAAGTATAAACGGAGAGATTTAATTAAATGCAAAATAAATTATATTTAGTCTTTCAAGCATTTAATGATGAACATGATTATGGTAAATTAAATAAATCCAAAGGAAAATGGGAAATTAGTCACCCATTAATGTTTGGAAAATGTGGGATTTATTTAAAGGGAAAAGAAATGTTTTGTCTCTCATGTAATGGATATGAAAATAGTCTCATTTAAGAAATGAGAAATAAACGAAAAATTCAAGAATCCAATGGGTGAGGTTTATTCTTGAAAAGAGAATTAATCCAAATGTGGGGATTTAAAGAGAAGAAATGGCATGGATTGCTAAATATTAAAGAGATGAGTGGTTGAGATTAAAGCTTTCAAAAACACATGGATTGTGCTTTCTTTTGAAGGTTGAGATCTTCTCTTGGAAAGAAAGTAAAAATCTAATGGATGAGATTAAAGCCTCCAAAGCACATGGATTGTGCTTGTTATGGAAGGATAGGATTCATTCTTTCAACTTAAGTAAAATCCTACGGCTAGGATTTATTCTTGCCATGGAAATAAATTAAGTGGATAAAAGGGGAATTTTGGCTATATAAAGGGAGGTGGAGAAGAGGGCTAAGCTTTTTGTCCAAGTGCTTAGAGGAAGAAAGGAAAGAATGGAGAAGAAAAGAATAAGGAAATGAAAGAAGAAAAGGTAAGATTTGTTTTGAGTCTTAGCCATAAAAGGTAGATCTTTCTCTCTCTCTCTTTTATTCTCTTGAAATATGGATTTATTTTGTGTGCAAGGATCTCTTGGGTAGAAGGGATAGAAGAAAGCTAGGAAGGGTTTTTAAAGCTTCAAAGAATGTTAAGGTAAGGGATCGCCCCAAGGGAGGTGGCTTTGCAAGTAGTAAGTATGCGTTTAAACTTTAAATGTGTGGATTGGCATGTTGTTTGTGTTCAAGGACCTATGGCCATGAGGTTGTGTGGGGTAGGGTAGTTTAAAACCTCAAACCTAAGTGGTTGTGAGGATGTGGAAGCCCTAACCATGTTGCATACATGCATTTGGCATCACATGATATGTTTTTGTTCATACTTATTGTCATTACACCCTTATTGAGCTTAATAGCTCATGAGGCTTTTACCCTCACATATAGGTTGTCAAGGCATGAGAATGTCAAGGCAAAGTGGAATGGCATGGGGAAGCATGACAATGAAGATCCAAGAGCTTATTATAACTTATAGAAGCCTATGTTGTTGTGTTTAATTTATGAGATGTAATTTATTTGGTTGGTAATGGCTTGTTAAAGCCTAAGACCATGGGTGTATTTTATTTTTGGAATGTTTGATTTTATTTTGAAATGAGATATTGACTTATGGCATGTTGAAGCCTAAGTTTTGGTGAAAGTCTCATTTTTAGGGTGTGTTGTGGGAAGCACCAAAGAAGTAAAGTAATATGGCTTTTGATTGAAAATGTGGAGATTTTTGATGCATTTTATTGAGGTGTAATTTCTGGAAATTTTGGGTTAGGAGGCCCAGGAGAAAAAAAGAAAAGAAAAAGAAAAGGATTGAAGGCAGCAACTGAGGCCGCGCGTGGCCAGTAGGGGGCCACAAGCAGGCGCGCAGGCATGCGCTGGGGGGGGGGGCTCACGCTGGGGGTACGAGCGCGTGGGTGGGCACTCGCAGGCGTGCGGCCGTTCTCGAGCGCGCAGGCGTGAGGCCAATGCACTACGGGGCCCCACGAGGGCCCCGGGAGCGCCAACAAGCCCCTCTAGCCAATTTTTTTTTTTTAAAAATTGGAAATATTTGGGGGATTTTGGGGCATTTCCTAATTGATTTTAGGCCCCAATGAAATTTTCAAAATAAAGGGATTTTTCGATTATTTTTGAGATAAATGTCCAATTTTTGAAAAATGGAATTTTTGAGTTTTTCCTCAAAATTTTGGGAAAATCAATGGGTTGATTGAAATGGTGAAATTTATGAAGCCCGATGAAATTCTTTGATGGAAGAAGAATTAAAATAAATAAGAAAATGGCGACTGGGGTAATCTTAATGGAAATTAAATAGCCAAGTGTAGTAAGGTTAAAGCCCAAATCTACTAGTGGATCTTGAGGGTGAGGGAAGGGAATGACGAAGCCAAATTCCCACCTAGGGTGTTTCATGTTGAAACATAGTCTACCCTTCATGTAAGGCCGAGCACGTGAGCAATTCGGTTGATTATTCAGGAGTGGCACCCGTAAGTGGGAACGGGGCGTCACAATTGGTATCAGAGCGATGGCTAGAGCATTAAGTGGAGGATGCTTGGAGTAACGTGGTTGAAGGTTGATATGAAGACCTTGGTAGTAGGACCACGTGTAACCCGAGGACTCTAGGAGTTGGGTTGGGGCATTGAGGCTCGTGTGGGGACATGAACCCGAGTCATGATAAGAATCACGATGAGGCAAGGAGAGCCCGAGATATATCTAATCTGGGAAGGGATTAGCAAAGCAACCCTATGTTGGGGATATGGTCAAGCATGTATAAGGGAATGGAGTTGTTCTCATAGAGATGGTGTGCTAAGGGTTGTGTGCTTGAATGAGGGTGAGCTAAGGTTGAAATTAGCTCGAAGCCCATGGAATGGAGTCGTCAACGGGTTGTGTCATAAGCTCCGGGAAGGGAGTAAGCTAAAGTTTCCTATAGAAAGGCTCTAGGTGGAGCGAGCATGTGAAGCATATACCTGTCATGGCTAGGGTAGGCATGACGTCTGTTGCTTGCAGAAGGACTCCGATGGGAGTTGAGTGTGACTGATGCATGAGGGATGCATATGGTGCCTTGTGATTGTATCGCTATGGTGATCCCGGAGGGGATATGCCTAGGGTATGGGTGGACCCTAGTTGGTTTCATGATGAAACGAGATTCATCCTAAGAAAGGATGCGTGTGTGGAAAATGGACCCTAGCGAGTGCTTGTATGAAATGGAAAATTCCTAGTGGGTCAAGTTGGAATCCAGGGGAATCCAAATTGGGCATAGAGGAGTTGGGCATGCATTGACATGCATGTGGGAGCCATTGGACATGCATGGATGAGGGGCCAATCAAAACTCTTATTATGACGCTTGGGATCTGGTGGGATGCAAAAGGTCAAGAGATGAGAGGTGAAAAGACCCTCATGGTGATGCTTGGAGTCGGGAATGACGTCTAAGGTCACGAGATCTTTGTTAAGGAGACGAGGAGGTCACCCAATGAAGGGTATGAACGGGTGTGTGGTTCGAGGGCGATGAGTGTGTGGCAATAGGACATCCGTGGGCTATACGCGCCAAGGAAATGCCAACTTTGGATGCCAAGTGGCCAGGGGCATGGCGAGTGATGTAGAGGCCCCAGATTTGAAATTCCAAGTCATGGGAGCTTGAGCGAGGCGTGCTAGAAGGCCAAGGTGGGCATCGTGACTGAATACATACGTAAGTGTACAAGGAGAGACGGGAGGTCTCAATTTACTTGGAGGGCAAGGGTAGATGCTCTAAGTATGGGTACCGGGGCTCGAGGTAGGCTTAGCATGACGGTTATGGATAGAGAGACCATTGACAGTCAAGCTCTAGGATGAGCTGGGTGGAGAAGTGAATCATGATGGACGTGGATCCATTGTTATGGAAAGTTGGAACTTTCAGATATTGATTGAAAGCCATGAGGTATGATCTTGTGGGGTAAGATCATGAGGCCTCAAGGAGTGGAGTGGTTTGAGATTTTCCTAGGTAATAAGAGATGTAGAGTCTTGAGGAGCGAGGCTCATGGTGTGAGCTTGAGGTTGTTTTAGTCAAAGGTGGTGAAACCATCGTAGTTTGTGGAGGTTTTATAGTAGCAAAATACTATGGGTGCAAGGCTTATCATAACAGATCTGATGCTATGGACCATGTGGCAGAGGACTAATGAGTTAGCTCGCAATGAGGGCAGGTGGCTCATGGGCCTGAGCAACTTAATGAACTGCAGGTGACGATTAGATGCCGAAAATCTGTAGCAGCACCTTAGGAAATTTGGCCAGGTGGGACCAATAGCCTCCTGCAAAGGATCCAATAGATTAGTTGCCGAGTAGGGAGCTTGGTGGGAAGAATCGCTACAAGCGTGGCAGGGTAGTCATGTAGGGTTCGACATCAAAGATGGGACCGGAAGGCTTGGAGTCACACTACGACTGCGAAGCAAATCAGTGTTGGACCTGAGCCATGCTGTTGGGAACTATTGTTGGGCCAGTGTAAGAGAGCAACACAGTAATGATGAATAGGTGTTGACTCTTCGAAGCACAGGGCAACATGATGGGAAACTAGTGTTAGGCCAGTGTATGGGAGTGACACAGTAACGATGATTAGGTGTTGACTTTCCGAAACACAGGGCAAAATGATGGGGAACCAGTGTTGGGCTAGTATATGGGAGTGACACGGTAATGATGACTAGGTGTTGGCTCTCCTAAAGCATAGGGCAACACAATGATTATGCAGATTGTCAGGGGCTGTAGATCTGTGAGATGCACAGTAAGGGTGACAAAAGCTATGGTCAGTTTCGCAACTCAGCTGCGAGAATAAGAGATGTTAGGGCGTTGCACCCAAGTCGAGGGTTAAACCCTTTATTTCGATAAAGCGATGTCAAAATGGTTTAGTGAATGTTCAGGTGTGGTAGCGTCTCAAGATGTTCAAGAAGGAACCCGTGGAAAAGAAACGGGTTTAGCATGGGAATAACGCTATGGTTGATGCCTACCGTTGACAGGTCTAATGCTAAGGAGTACTGGATATAGACGGTTAGTTCACATGAGGGACTACAGCCCTCTATGTGGAGTAACCTGTCTACGGTGGAGACGATTAGACGTCAAAAACCTGGGGTGTGCTATAGGTTATGTCTGGGCTGGACAGCCTGGACCTAAATTTCCATGAGGATTGAAGTATCATAGTAGTGCCTTTAGTTGTCATGGCAGTTAGAAGGTTTGTGAATTGATTGGATGATATCTTGTGGAGTGATAACAAGATACGTGACGATGCTCCTAGCTAAAGGATGCTAACGCAATTATGGTTAAATTTGATTGAAGTTGATCAGGTAAATTGAGATGATGGACCTTGTGTGACCTTGCGGTGATGCAAGAAGATGGGTTGATTGGTGGAGTCTGTAAATGGCTCCAAGATGTTAAGTAAGTGCCGTGAAGGGCGAGACTTACGAGATGGAAGCTAACTGTAACACCCGATGTAACCGGTGTTAAGAGAATAAGAAAGGAAGTGTGAAATTTTCAAAAATACCCTTGAGAAGGTGATGGATCCTTGAGAATGAGGGTGCCCTATGAGGGGTATTTTGGTAATTTGGATAGTGAAGTCCAATAAAAGGTATTTTGGTAAATTGAAAATAATTCCTATGTGGAATTAGGTGTGTAAGTGAATTAAATCCCAATTTTGTATTTATGTGGAGATATATGGGGTTATTAAATTCACAAAGGATATTTTGGAAATTTTAGAATTAATTCCATAAAGGAAATTAGTTATGGAATATTGGGAAAATGGTGGATATTCAATTATTTGTGAAAATAATTATTTCTCCCTAAATTAGTGAATAAATATGGTAATGCCACATGGATGGATAAGATGGAATCTTGGAAGCCAAGGTAGTGTCTAGGGATGACACTTGGCAAAGTCTTGTTCAAATATAAATGGGGAGATTAAGTTAAATGCAAAAGAATTGAAATTAGTCTTTCAAGCATTTAATGAGAAGCATGATTATATGGATTAAAGAAAATTCAAAAGAAAATGGTAAATGGTCACCATTAATGCCTTGGAAAATATGAGATTTAATTAAATGTGAAAGGGAATGGAAATTCAAGATGATCCAAGAGTGGAGGATTATGCTTGAAAAATGAAGTGATCTAATGGATGAGATAAAAATCCTTCAAGTTGGCATGGATTGCCAACTCAATTAAGGAATCTCTTTTTTTTAAAAAAAAATGATTTTTGAATGGTGGAGATCATGAGTTAAAAAAGGTGGAAGGCTAGGATTAAATCCTAACAAAGCACTTGGATTGTGCTTTAAATGGAAGGTTGAGATCTTCTCTTGAAAAGTGAAGAAAATCCAAAAAGAAATGAGAAATTGGGAGATGGTGGTTAGTGACACATGGCATAATCTTGTGAAGCAAGAATAGGCATTTAAATGAAATTCAAATTGGTGAATTAATGGTCTTTCAAGTATTAAATGCAAGCCATGATGTTGTTGCCTAAAAAGAAAATGCAAAATAAAAGAAATTAGTCATCCATTAATGGTGAGAAATTGAAGAGAATTTCTTTAATGGAAAAGAAAGTGATTATGTCTTTCAAGGCTTGTCTTGAAATTAGTCCAAATTAAATAAATAGAAAAGAAATCTATTTATGGGACTTGATCCAAAGGTGGTAGATGGTTCTTGAAAATCCAAAGGCTTGGATTTAAAAAGAAAGAAGCACATGGATTGTGCTTTCTTGTGTTTTCTCTAAGAGAAGGGATGGGGTTTATTTGAAATGGATGGTTGAGATTAAGTCACCCTTAAGCACAAGGATTATGCTTTTAGCGAATGGCCTAGATTTATTCTTGAAATATGGAGGCCTAGTATAAAATGGCAAGTAAGGAAGTCTTGTCTTCCTTTGGCCATTTGGAGAAAGAAATGAAGAAGAAAGGAAATAATGAAGAGAAGAAGGAAAGGAAAGAAGAAAGAGAAGAATGTAAGTATTCTTCCTTAGGCTTGTGTAAGTTTCTTCCATTTCTTTTATTAGTAGCTTAGCTTCTTTAAATTTTTGTTTTAAGGAGCTCTTAAGGAGAAGAGTGGAAAATGAAGCTAGGAGATTCTTGAAGCTTCAAAGAAAAGAATGAGGTAAGGGATAGCCCCATGGGATGGTGGCTTTGCAAGTTGTAAGTATGCATTTAAAATTTGAGTGTGTGCATTGGCATGTTGTTTGTGCTCAAGGACCTATGGCCATGAGGTTGTGTGGGGTAGGGTAGTTTAAAGCCTCAAACCAAGGTGGTTGTGAGGATGTGGAAGCCCTAACCATGTTGCATACATGCATTTGGCATCACATATTATGTTTTTGTTCATACTTATGTTCATTGCACCCTTATTGAGCTTTGTGGCTCATTCGGCCCGCCTCCCGGAGCTCCCTCTAGGAAAGGAGATCCATGAGAGGGTCATTAAAGGTTAAGTACATACATGATTCAATAAGAGCCAGCCACATAACAATACAGAAATCATAAAACTTCACTTATGCACATATACATCTTCAGGCTATTATAGTGTTATGTTCGGGCCCATCTGCCCATACATTACAAAATATAAAAAGGGCTAAAGGAAAGTACAAAATAGAACTCGACTTCCTGCCCTCAAAACAACCCTCCAAGGATCTACAGGTTGGGAAGATGTCTGTACACATCTATTACAAGACTCACCAACAGCTATACCCGCCACCTTCGTTAGCTTGCCTTTATCTTTACCTGGAATGGCGCAAGGAACAACATGAGCCACAAGGCTCAGCAAGTCTATGAAACAAACAAGGATCATAACAAGGTGGACCATAACACGATAACCATAATGAATAAAAGATAATCCCAATGGCCAATAGCAAGTATAAGTCATAGGAGTAAAAGTAACATGAACATATATCATTCGCAAGCTCGTCTCACCAAGATGGAACAACAATGCTAATAACAGGAATATGATCGTGTCAATGGTTCTCTACCATAAGAGTAAATAACAACAAACTCACTGTCAAAGTAATATGCAAATATACCGCCAACGAACTCTCCGCCATAGTGTCAACGGACTCACCGTCATAGCATTAGCGGACACACCGCTATAGTATCAGCAGACACACCGCCATAGCATCAATGGACTCACCATCATAGTGTCAACGGACTCACCGTCATAGTATCAACGAACACATCGCTATAGTATCAGCGGACACACCGCCATAGCATCAATGGACTCACCATCATAGCATCAACGGACTCACCTTCATAGTATCAACAGACACACCGCCATAGTGTGAAAGCGCGGATGCACCGCCTTGGAATTCCATGGCACACCGCCATTATATAACTTGCACACACACATCCATGTATGAAATATGTATTCTCATTTCTATCATAACTTGTAACTAGGCATCCTCAAAGTATTGGAAATCATTGACCCATTTAAGGATGCTTTTATGATATATTCTTCATCTAACATATTTATTACTATGCATTTAATGCACCCAAGTTCCCTACGCACAACCACGCTAATAGTTGTATACCAATTGGCCAAGAACATCTAGATACTTTTTTGAAATAATAGGAGGCCCCTCAAAACTTGTCCAAAAAGTCTCAAATATGAACCAAATTGAAGCCTATCGAGTTAGGTTTACAACGCCTCAAACAATTTACAATTCTGATATTTCTACAAAACATTATGCTCAAAACAGTGGAGCATGCGCAGGCTGTCAAGCCAAAAATGGTCGACCGATCGGAAGGGAACTGTCGACCGACAGAGGCTTTTCACCCAAATTGTCAACCGTTTAAGGAAACGGTCGACCGGAAGAACCCTCTACACCCATCTGTCGACCGATGAAGGGAAAATGGTCGACCAGTGGCACCCGAAAAGCCACAAACAACCCCCAAAACACCCAAAATACATGCAAGCAATACCAAATTCTTGCATGCAACTACACCCTAACAATAATACGCCATTCCTTTAGGAAATACAGGGTGAATCAAGTCCCCGTTTAGATGCTAGGCACGGTTTATAAAAAATACAAGAAAAACAACACGAGACACAACCAACCAGGTTTGTACAAAACCTCCTTCCAACGAAGGGTTTTATGAAATCTTAACCCGAAAACGGTTAACTCGAGAATCACAAGGAAGAAGAGGGTCACACACACATCAACAAGATTCCAAAAGAAGCCCTTGACATGGAAAAGAGATAGAACAAGAACTTGCCTCAATGGTTAAATGAAACTAAAGAAGAAGACAACCCATGAACCGAGCTTCCGCGATCAACTAACATCCCTCTAGTTTCAGCAACCAATCTTCTCTTTGCCCAACCAAAAAAGAGATGAAGAAGAAGAGTCGGTGGAGCAAAAGAAGAAGAAGAATTGGGAGAAGGAGGAAGAGAAATGAAGAGGATCACACACAAAGCCATATATATATATATACACTTCTCCCATTTTCCCTTGCACTTGCCACTATTTACAAATTTTCCATTCCCTTTTCTCCTCCTTTAATTTAAATAGAAATAACTATATATATATATATATCCACACACACACCCAGCCGTGAACCCCAATTCCAAAGGCCTTATTTTGACTTTTCCACAACTTCTCACTCCCTTTGACTTGGAACATTCAACCCACATGCATTTCATTTCATTTTCCACTTTTCACAACACTAGAATATTTTTAACCTTCTAAATTAACTTACCAAAATATAGCACACACCCACCAAGGCTAACATTCTCTAGACCCTATTTCGGGTCGTTACAATGAGGTTTTATCCTCCCTGTGTAGGTTGTTCTTATGTCAAAAGAGAAAAGGAAGAGTTGCAAGCTTGTGGTTGGAAGCTCATGGTGTTATTTATTTTGTTGTAAATTTATGGCTTAAAGAAGCCTAGGCATGTGATTATTTCATTTGTGACCTTATGGCTTAGGAAAGCCTATTTGTTGTATTTGATCATGTGTGGTATTTATATTTGGAGGTTGTTATGTGAGCAACAATGGGTTGTGTAAGGCTCATGTGTGAAATGGAAGAAATTTTTTTATGTATGTTGTGTAATCATCAAAGAGGTGGTGTAAGCCTTATTTATAGGGAAAATGGAGGCAAATGGTATAACTGTAAGTTGCATTTAGTGTATGTATATTTCTGGAAAATATGGGTTTAAAAGCCCAAAGGAAAAAAAAAAAGTTTGCAGCAGGTGGCAGTAGCCCTGCGCGCGCGCGCGCGGGCTACCGTGGCCTTGCGCGTGTGGGCGTACGGCCGTGCTGCAGGGGGGCCAACGCACGCGGCGCTCGGACAGCGCACCACGAGGCCCCGCGCGGGCCCACACCAGCAGGCCCCGTCGGCTATTTTTTTTTCAAACATTTAGAATTCTTGGGGATTTTGGGGCAATTCTTAATTGATTTTGGGCCCCGGAGGAATTTTCAAAATAAAGGAATTTTTCAAGCATTTTGGAGAATAATGCCGAAATTTTGAAAAATTGAAAATGATGAGTTTTTCCTCCAAAATTGGTAATCAATCAATGGATTGATTTAAATGGTGATTTTTATGGAGCCCGGTAAAATTCTTGGATGGAAAAAGAATTAAATATAAATAAGAAAATGGCGGTTGGGCATCTTCATGAGTGTTCTTTTCAACCAAATGCGGTGTGGTTAAAGCCCAATTCTGCTAGTGAATCCTGGGGTTGAGGGAAGGGAAGGACGAGCCTAGTTCCCACCTAGGGCATTTTGTCTTGAAACATGGTCCACCCTTTACCAAAGGCCGGGCAGGTGGACAATTCGGGTAATTGTTCACGAGTGGCACCCGTAAGTGGGAACGGGGCGTCACACTAACCATGAGATGGGAATATTAAAGCCTACGAAGGTTTCAAGTAAAGGGATCTCAAATCTTGTGATGTGAGTTGTGGTACGCTGAACGCATGGCTAAGGTGTAACACCTGAGATTTTTGTTCTTTCTCAGTTCATATATGTAATATCCAAGACCTTTAAATTGTGATATGTACCAAGGATCTTTGAGTTTAGATATACGAAGAAATGAGACATTTGCAAGGGGTTACGAAAGTCCTAAGACAAAAGTTTAGTTTTTGAACTAGTGGCAAAATCGTAATTACTAAGTCTGGGTAAAGTGTAATTTTGGAAAAAAAAAAACTCGGGCACATGTGTAATATTGGTAAGCTAACCAAAAATATCAAGGATTAGCCAATCAACACCCTCCAAGTGTCCTTGTGAGGTGGAAGCATCCTATTGGGTGTTTGAGGATAAGATCAACGATCACGTGGCACAAATCTATTGGTTCGGATTTCAAATAACTCTCAAATTCAACTTTGGATGGAAACACATGGAAGTAATGATTATAGGGACACATGGCATCACTTGAATGGAAACACATGGATAGAAAAGTCTTCTCCAAGTCTTTACTTAACCTCCAAGTTTGGGACACATGTCACCATTTGCGAGGTAACACATGGAAGTAATGATGAATCCCAAATAATTAAGGTGACACATGGCATGCTATGATTTGATGGATAATTCTATAAATAGGCTTGAAATCTAACTTCCCAAGCCATCTCAAAATTGTGTGAGCCAAATCCAAGTTACTTTGAGAGCTCTTTCAGAGAGAAATAAGATCTTGAGTGTGAGGAGAACGTTCTGTAAAAAGAAAGAGAGAAAGTCGGTGAAAAACGAGGGAGAAAACAAAGGAGAGGCAAAGGCTTGACGAAAAGAGGACAGCTGTAAAAATTAGCTGTAACAGTCCACAAATCAGAGAGGTAATTCTTATTTCTTTCCATAGTCATATAGACGATTGAAATAGGAGTCTGTAGGTTCAAATGGAAGTCATTTTGGAGTTAAAATGAGGGAGATACAGCGAAAATACAAAAGCATGTCGAATCTGCCTCCAACGCGTGCAAATACGTGAGGGTGCGTGGAAGCCCCTTTTTCCCTTATATTTCACATATTAACCACTTATTTAATTATCTACAATCTCATGTAAGACTATTCGAGGTTTAGTTCACGAAAATACATATCTTGTTTGCAAAAAAACAAACCCGGTAAGGTGTGAAGCCTTAAACATTCGAATCTTATCCAACCAAGTTGAGGTAAGTACATTATGAACTATTTATGATGTTTAAGTATGACCATGAATTATGTTATGTGGTCCTTTATGTTATGTTATGTTCACACAAGTTCGACACCGGAGCTCGGTAGCGCTACGCATGAGGGTTCTTACCCCTGCAAGTTAGTGGAACCTCTCGTGTCTCCATATGATATGTTATGTTATGTCATAACCTGTTTAAATACATATGATGGTTCTCTTGTACTTACTGAGACTCGCATGAATCTCATCCCATATTTTTCTCCCCTAGGTGATTATGAATGAGGAGATCGGAACGTGGACGTGGAGTGTGGTGGCTATTTGAAGATAATTTTTAATAATCAAAATCTTGTTTTTCTCTTCTTGTATTAGAAAGATTTTCAGTATTACACTCTTATGGTATATGTACAGTATTGCTACATCGTATGTCCATAAAGCTTATATAAGTTTATGAAAAGGCCGAGTCTCAATTTAAGGTTGGATTTCTCAAGTTTCTTGTCTACGCTAAACCTTGAATTTCATATGAATATTATTATTATTAAGCATGTTTTAAAGTTATGGTTGTCACATAAGGCGTGGTTCGAAATGGCTTGCAATTGCACAGTCTAATGTTAGTTCTAAATGTGTCGATGCGAAAATGAGGAAGTATCCTCATATGGCATTGGAGGGGTTTCTAGTTGATGACACATGATCAGTTGCCAGGTGGTAGCACCCGATGGCAATGATGGGAGCGTGAGGCTCAAGGACTGTGATGTAAAGCCTTGTAGATTGCCATGTATGCCTTTAATACAAAGGTTCAGCGGGTCTTGGTGGCTAGACCAGGTGGATTTTGAGAAGGAGACCCAAGGTGATCAAAGATGGTTGGTCAGGGCAGAATTGTGCTGCTTGAAGAAGTATTACTCCGTAGCAAGGGTTATAGATAGTAGAGTTGAAATGTGGCCTGGGTAGAACTTGAGATGTTCTCCCAAGAAATGTTGAGCATGGGGAAGCAACACGAGAGAAACTTCCTAAGGCACTACAACTCTATCAGGATGGATCACCCGGGGAACGCCATCGTGATGGAAAGTGCCTAAGTAAGAATGTGAGTCCTACGGTATCGAGTGGGAAGTGTGAGTTCCACATGAGTGATAGGGGTGATTTCCAGTGGGTGGAGTTTAAATTGAAGTCATAGTCAATGTTTACAAGTGTAGTACTTGGAGGAAGGTTGTGTTGGTTGTGAGCTGGGCAATCCGGCTAGAGCTAATCGAGTTGATTAGATAGAAGTTGAGGGCGAATTTAAGATGTCGCCAATGGGTGATGAGGGCTCGAAGGAAGAGCTTGTGAGACGAGATTGGTTTCTAGGAATGGTGTTTAGGTGATGAAGTCACCTGATAGCTGTGAGTGATACAGCTAGGGGATGCCTTGGTGTGTGGGCAATTGATGAGATTTAACCTCGTGGTTAGGGGTTAATGGGTGTGAAAGAAAGCAGCCAATAGAGAGCTGATTAGTGACCGACTAGGGGTAGCTGGTGGCGATTGAAGGTACCGACCGTTGATAGTAGCAACGGCAAGCAGCGACTAGCAATGGTCATGCGGCGTCATGAGAATAGTCAGTCAGTGGCTTTGGAGTCGCAGTTGCGGCTGGATGTGGCACTAAGCGATGGCTGAAGGATCATGAACGAGGATCAAAAGCATGCAACGGAAGCGTTTTAAAATAAAAACGATCCTCGTATTGGTTAGAGTCTAGGAGACTTACTTTTACGGCGGATTACCGGACGGAATGGAGCGATGGGAGCTTCTTCGCGTGGAGGAGACGACGGCTGTCCTGCTAGCCTTCGGCTCCGTCGCATCAGAACTCAAACGCGCCCCCTTTCGATCTTCCGGAGTATGACTCGAACTCGTGGCCTCTCTTCGGTGAAGGAGAATAAAAAACGACTTGGATTAAAAAACAACTAAAGAGAGATATATATAGGGAGAACCCTAGGGTTAAAACCCTAGTGGGCCAAACCCTAATGGGCCAAATCTTTTAATTAATTTCCTAATTGGGTTAGCCCAATTAATTAATTAAAACCCTTATGAACTATTATTTTATTTTAGCCCAATGGACCATTCTAAATAAAATAACTCTCTCTTAATGTAATTCATCCAACAAGCCAAATGTATTAAAAATACATGAGTTACATCGAGCTACCCCGGGGACCAAAAGACAAATTATTCACGGCTGCTAAAATGACCAAAATATCCCTGCTACCTAGTAGCTATATTTTTGTCATTCTAAGTGTTCCAACTATCACCATATGGTAACACTGACCCCACGAATAATTTTGCATATGCCATGTCTTTGACCTACTAGTGTAATGACGAAAATACCCCTCTGCGTAACACCCATCATTTAGAAAGGAATAATGTACTAACACCTTTCTAAATGACTTCTACCATCCTTAGATCACTAGTCCAATAATCCGTGACTACTCGAATGTACTTGCTTATCACTGGGAGCTACCCAGAAGCACACACTCTTAAGTCACGTTCCCAGGGCCCTGGATTATTCGATTATTCTTGGACAATCACAAGGGGGTGAATCACAGAAACTATCTTGTAATAGTCTGTCTTAGCTAATTAGAAACCATACTCCCAACTCAAAAAGATATTGATCTTTGATAGACCTCACTTACAATGAATCCAAGAATATAGATCTAGGTTCACTAGACCACCAACTAATACTCAAGTATTAGAGTACTCGTCCACGTAGTAGCAGTGATAGACTAGCTCCATGATAATTAGTACTTTGTCATTAGCTTCTATCACAGGTCCACTCTACGCATTCCAAATGCGCTTGTACAATTAGAGTAAACGGACTGTTTACTGGCTAAGGCAAGCCATCCTCCATTAGGATCTATTGCACAATGATCTTATCATGATAGAATGCCCAGTTCTATCAAAAGATCAAGAGTTATATTTTCTTGCTTATTAAGTACCCATGATTCATGCCTAACTGTGAAGAACGACCCATCACATGAATCACTTACTTGATAGCATGGACACCTTTCCAACAATTAAATGCAAATAATATATGTGCCATAAACTGAATAAAAGAAACATCATTACCATAAATTAAACAAAACGTGTCTTTAGGGCATACATTTCCAACAATGGCAAGAAGTCATCTTAGCTGATGATGATGGCATTAAAGCCAATGTGGTCGCTCACCAAGTGATGTAAGCTAATCTAAGCAGAAGGTATAAGAAGAATTCGAGAGAATGCAGAGTTTTTTAGGGGATTAGTAAGCCATCCGAGAAATGGCAAGGTGGTAGAGAAAAGCTAATCCAAGATTAGGGTTGTATGGGTCAAGTTGACTTGTGAGAGAGTTGAGAGGCAACGACTAGGGATGGAAATTCATTGCAGTTCTGGTATGTTAGGGTCGAGGAGGTCAAGGGGAACCATTATGTATGGTTTAAGTCAGGTGTCTATTGCGAATTGAGAATGAACTTGATTTAAGTTTGCCGAAAGGTTTAATGCCTCTAAAGTAAGAGGCCCTATCAAGAAATGGTGGGAATTGAAAGGTTCCAATGAAATTGAAGCTGGGCGAGTGAAATTGGCTAGAAGACCACTGCAAGGGTAAGGGTCGTAACCATGTTAGTTTGTTATGGTGAGGGACCAAAGGCACGAGTCATCCTATAGGTGCGATGCAATAAGTGATTGTGTAGATAGTAATGAGCCGATCATTTGTGCCACGCACTGTGAGTGATGATAAGGGTCGGTTAATGGTTCCAAGCCTTTAAGCGTAATGGTAGAATCCCTGACTCGCAATAGGGTTTAATAGCCAAGGTAAGGCCTAGCATGGGACATGATTGTAAAAGCTGAAATGGGGTGAAGAATTGAAGGTGGTTGCTCAGTGAAGAGTTCCCTGCTATGGGTATGGGACCCTTACTAGCGAGTAATATCGGCCAGTAAGGAAGGTCAAAGTATCTCTATGTGCTTATGCGAAGGACTCCTAGTTGGGAGAAGGTTTGGCCCGAGCATGGTTAAGCTTGAGGTGAGAATGTAATTGTGCGTGCATCGCCAAGCTTAGGTGGACTCGGGTAGTACACGTATGGTTGAAATGTAAAATAGCCTGGCAAGGTGTATGAGTATATCGATTATGCTTAACCATATCGATAAATAAGGGTCAACTGGTCAAGGTAGAAGACCATGTAGGAAATGGTCGAAGTTGGCTGGGTGGGCCAAATGGTTGCTTCCCATGTAGTGCTAGCATGGTCAGTTGATCGGTAATGAGAAGTTGTAATACCCGATATTACATGGTATTGAAAATAAATAATTTTTGATTATTTTGTTAAGACCTCGGGTGGTCTGGGAAGCCCAAGAGTCGATTTTGATAAATTAATTAATAAAATTGTCAAATTGGCGGTAGGGAGTGCCTTGGGACTTGGATGTCCAGGGAAGAGGGCCAGAGACTGGTGAGCGTCTCGAGATGAGGATTATGACGCTGAAAGCAGTCCAATCGGGAATAATTTTTGGATTTAATTCTGTATAAGCCTGAATGAGTGCAAATACTGAATAGTCGCAAGGGACTTCCGGGAAGCTAAGGGGACCCTAGGGGTGGTCCGGTTTTATGAATAAGGCAACCCTGAAGTGTTTTCAGGTTGAGTAAAGGTCCCGCGCAGGCGTAGGGATGAAATCAGCTTTATCAAGTAAAGTCGATTATTAATTTTTGAAGAAATTAAGTTTTGGTGTGGTTTAAGGATAATTAATTAAGGCTTGGAGGGTCAAGTGCAATTAATAAATCCTTTAAGTGGGATTAAGGAAATTGGGAAATGAAATTATTGAGAAATTAGGGGGGATTAAGTGTGTGATTAAGATATATATGGATATATATATATATAGGCGTGAATATATATATAGGAGAGTCGCAAGCTCTGCCATCAAAAATTCAAATTTTGAATTCAAAGATCAGAGAGGGAGAGTGAGAAATCGTGAGGGAGAGTCGAGAGAGAGAGAGAGAGAGATCGCAAGAGCGTGAGAGTGAGCTCGCGAGGGAGTGAGAGAGAGAGAGAGGAAAAGATCGGCCATGGCAAAAGCCGCCATGGCCGACGATTGAGCAATGACCGCGGCCGAGGCATGGCTGCCCGGCGGTGGGTAGTGCTGCAAGCAGGAAGCTAATGGCTGGCCAATGGCCAAAGGCGGCTGGAACCAATGACCGGCGGCAGCGAGAGGCAGCGACGTTGGTTGCTGCAGTTGCAACAGCAGCGATGGCAAGGGGTCGGTGGCTGGAGGGTCGCGGGAGGCTAGCGGCGGCGGCTCTTATGGAAGCATTCGGCGTTGAGGCTGGCTGAGGGAGTAGCTGCCGCGGCTGGAAGCAACGAGGCGGACGTCCATGGCAGTTGGCATTTGTAGCGAAATAGAGGCAGCGTTGGAGGGCTGTGCAAGCAAGCTACAACGGCTAATGCCGGAGGCGGCGGTGGCGGGCGGTCGTGCGGCAGCCAAGAGAGGCCGGTGGAGGCGAGCGGACGACGGCAGCATGCGCAGCCAGTGGCCATGCGTGGTGAAGAAGATGATGAATAGTGCACGCGCGGGAGAAGCCAGAGGTGAAGAAGAAAGGAGAAAAGAAAATAAAAGAAAAGAAAAAGAAAAGAAAAGAAATAATGAAAAATGAGAAAATCCCCCCCCCCCCCAAAAAAAATGGGAGAAAAGTCTGGAAAGTATTTTGGGGCTTGATGAGCATGCCAGAAGCTCGGAAATGGAGTTTTGAGCACAAGGTGGCCTCCCATGAGGCATTGCTGGGTTGGGCATTTTTCGAAATTGTCCTCCAGATTGGTTAAGGTAATTAATTAAATTTCTTTTCGAATTAATTTCCCCTTATTTGAGATACTGAATTGCGTAGTATTGATTGAATTGAACCCTCGGGTGGGGTTTGGAAATTATTAAACGGCTGATGTATGCCGTGGTTGGTTGTTTGGAGATAGTGTTGATGGTGATTTTGCGATGTGTGGCGAAATTGAGGGCATTGGGTTAATGCCGGATGTTAATGGGTTGGGTTTTTGTGTGTTTGCCTCTAGGTTCGACCAGGAAGGCGATAATCCTAGAAGAGCTCGGAGTTTGGGCTGGCGTTCTCGCCGAGGCAGAGATAAGGCTTCGAGCCAAGTAAGGGACGGCCCCATGTGGAGGTGGCCTTGCAAGTTGGTAAATATGCTTGATAATGTTTTTATGTTGCATTTGCATGTAGTGGTTGACACTTGCGTGATGCGAGATCTAGTGGACCTGTGGCCATAAGGAGGACTAGTGGTGGGGGTTGAGCAATGAGGAACTGAAAACCCAAGTGTGGGTGTGGTGTCAAGAAACTCGAATTTGTGAATTTTGGGTAATATTAAGTGTTCTAGGGATGAGAACTCCTTGAAATGGAAGTGTTGAGGCTTGTGTGGGGACACGAAGCCGAGGCCTGACTAGTCCGAGAGGGGATTAGTGAAGCGTCCCTATGTCAGGGATTTGCCGACTATGTTCGAGGGAATAGAATTGTCCCTTATAAGTGGTGTAGTAAGGCATGTGCACTTGAGGTAAAATGAGCTAAAGTGGGTGTTAGCTCGAGGCCCAAGGAAAAGATTCGACATCAGGCGATGTGACAAGCTACTGGGAATAAGGTTGCTTGCAGTAAGGCTCTGTGGGGAGTATGCATGTAATGCATTTGTATGTCGTGGCCAGTGAAGGCATGACGTAAGTAGAATCAGGAAGGACCCCGAGGGGAGTCGGGTGTGAGTATGCACAAGAGATGCATATAGTGCCATGTGATTGTATCACTATGGCAATCCCGAAGGGGATGTGCCTAGGGTATGAGAGGACCTTATTTGGTTTCGTGATGAGACGAGATCTATCATTGGGAATGATAGGCATGTGGCAAGTGGACCCTAGTGGGTGTTTAGATGAGATGGAAGTCCCAAGTGAGTCGAGCTGGAATCCAAGGGAATCCAGATCTGGGATTGAGGAGTTGGGCATGCGTTGATATGCATTTGAGAGCCATTGGGTTAGAAGTCCTAGTTGTGAAGGGCCAAAAGACCGTTCATGTGAGTGATGGATGAGGGGTCAATCAAAACTCTCATTAGAATGCTTGGGGTCTGGTGGGACTCCTAAGGTCGGGAGATGAGAGGTGAATAGACCCTCATTATGATGCCTGGGGTCGTGATGACGCCTAAGGTCTCGAGACCCTTGATGGGAGACGTGGAGGTCACCCAATGAAGGGTATGAGTGGTGTGTGGGCCGAGGGTAGTAAATTGTGGCAACAGGACATCCGTGGGCTATGCGAGCGTAAGAAATGCCAACTTTGGGTGCCCAGAGGGCGGGGCATGGTAAACAATGTGAAAGCCTGGGAATTTTAGTTCCAAGTCAAGGAAGCCCGAGCGAGGCGTGCGGGAAGGCCAGGCTGGGCGTAGTGACTGAATGCATACGTGAGTGTGCAAGAAGAGATGAGAGGTCTCAATTTACTCGAGGGTAATGGAAGGCGCTCCATGGTTATGGGTGATAGAGCTTGAGGTAGGCTCAACATGTCAATTGTGGATTAAAATAGTTGATAACCAAGCTTTTGGGATGAGCTAGGTGGTGAAATGAATCATGATGGGTTTGGATCCATTGTCATGGAAAGTTGAAACTTTTAGATATTAACAGAAAGCCGTGAGGTGTGGTCTTGTGGGGTAAGATCAGGGAGCCTCAAGAGTTGGAGTGATTTGACAGTCCCTTAAGCGGTAAGAGATGTAGAGTCCTGAGGAGCGAGGCTCATGGTATGAGCTTGAGGTTATCAAGGTAAGGATAACCAAGTAAGATGGCTTTGGTAAGATGGTGGTGGAACCATCGTAGCTCGGGAGGGCTTTAAGTAGCTTTGATGCTAAGGGTGCAAGGCTCGATATGACGGATCTGATGCTATGGACCGTGTGGCAGAGGACTAATGAGTTGGCTCGCGTTGAGGGCAAGTGGCCCATGGGCCTGAGCAATTTAGTGAACTGCAGGTGACGGTCAAATGCTGAAGATTTGGAGCAGCACCCTAGGAAATTTGGTCAGGCGAGACTGAGAATCTCCTGCTAAGGATAGGACATCTAGAGTAGTTCTAAGGAGAAAACGTGGAACACGGTAATGATCTGATAGATTTGTTGTCGAGTAGGACGCCTGGTAAGAATAGTGGCCGAGAGCGTAGTGAAGGATCATAACGAGGATATATAGCATGCAACGGAAGCGTTTTTTTTTTTTAAAAAAAAACTTTCCTTGTATTGATTAGAATCTAGGAAACTTACTTTTCCTACGAATTACCGGACGGAATGAAGCGACAGGCGGAGGATGGGCGGGAGCTTCTTCTCGTGGTGGAGACGACGGCTGTCCTGCAATCCTTCGGCTCCTTCGCATCAGAACTTGAAGGCTCTCTTTCGATCTTCCGAAGTATGACTCGAACTCGTGGCCTCTCTTTCGGTGAAGAGTAAAAATCGACTTGGATGAAAAACAACCAAGGAGAGAATATATAGGGAGAACCCTAGGGTTAAAACCCTAGTGGGCCAAACCCTAATGGGCCAAGTCCATTTAATTAATTTTCTAATTGGGTTAGCCCAATTAATTAATTAAAAACTAATGAACTATTATTTTATTCTAGCCCAATTAATTATGGACCATTCTGAATAAAATAATTCTCTCTCAATGTAATTCACCCAACAAGCCAAATGTATTAAATAATACATGAGTTATATCGAGCTACCCCGGGGACCAAAAGACAAATTATTCATGGCTACTAAAATGACCAAAATATCCCTGCTACCTAGTAGCTATATTTTGTCATTCTAAGTGTTCAAACTATCACCATATGGTAACACTGACCCCACGAATAATTTTGCATATGCCATGTCTTTGACCTACTAGTGTAATGACGAAAATACCCCTCTGCGTAACACCCATCATTTAGAAAGGAATAATGTACTAACACCTCTCTAAATGATTTCTACCATCCTTAGATCACTAGTCCAATAATCCGTGACTACTCGAATGTACTTGCTTATCACTGGGAGCTACCCAGAAGCACCACACTCTTAAGTCACGTTCCCAGGGCCCTGGATTATTTGATTATTCTTGGACAATCACAAGGGGGTGAATCACAGAAACTATCTTGTATTAGTTTGTCTTAGCTAATTAGAAACCATACTCCCAACTCAAAAGGTTATTGATCTTTGATAGACCTCACCTACAGTGAATCTAAGAATATAGCTCTAGGTTCACTAGACCACCAACTAATACTCAAGTATTAGAGTACTCGTCCACGTAGTAGCAGTGATAGACTAGCTCCATGATAATTAGTACTTTGTCATTAGCTTCTATCACAGGTCCACTCTACGCATTCCGAATGCGCTTGTACAATTAGAGTAAATGGACTGTTTACTGGCTAAGGCAAGCTATCCTCCATTAGGATCTATTGCACAATGATCTTATCATGATAGAATGCCCAGTTCTATCAAAAGATCAAGAGTAATATTTTCTTGCTTATTAAGTACCCATGATTCATGCCTAACTGTGAAGAACGACCCATCACATGAATCACTTACTTAATAGCATGGACACTTTTCCAACAATTAAATGCAAATAATATATATGCCATAAACTGAATAAAAGAAACATCATTACCATAAATTAAACAAAACGTGTCTTTAGGGCATACATTTCCAACACGTAGCGAGGTAGTCATGTCAAGTTCGATATCAGAGATGTGACTGAAAGGCTGAAAGTCACACTACGAGGTGCGAAACAGATCAGAGTGGGACCTGAGCCATGCTGTTGGAAATTGTTGTTGGGCCAGTGTAAGGGAGTCACACGGTAATAATGATTGGGTGTTGACTCTCCGAAGCACAGGGCAATACGATGGGGAACCAGTGTTGGGCCAGTATATGGGAGTGACACATGATTGGGTGTTGACTCTCTAAAGCACAGGGCGACACGATGGGGAACCAGTGTTGGGCTAGTGTATGGGAGTGACACGATGATGGTGACCAGGTGTTGGCGCGCGCCTAAAGCACAGGGCAACACAGTGATTATGTAGATGGTCAGGGGCTAAAGATTTGTAAGATGCGCGATAGAAGTGGTGAAAGCTATGGTCAGTTCCATAACTCAATTGCGAGTAATAAACGAATGTTAAGGTGTTGTAGCACCTCGAGATGTTTGAGAAAGAAAATCGGGAAAAAGAAACAGGTCTAGCATGGGAATAACGCTACGGTTGATGCCTACGGTTGACGGGTCTAATGCTAAGGACCACTGGATTTAGACAGTTAGTTCACAGGAGGGACTGCAGCCCTCTATATGGAGTAATATGTCTGCGGTGGAGACGATTAGACGCCAAAGACCTGGGGTATGTTGTAGGTTATGCCTGGGCCAGACCTAAATTTTCGAGAGGGTTGGAGTATCATGGAAGTGCTTTGTTGCCATGGTAGCAAAAGGATTGTGAATCGATTGGGTGATATCTTGTGATGTAAAAATAAGATGTGTGGCGATGCTCCTTGTTAAAGGATGCTAACGCAGTTGTGGTTAAATTTAACCGAAATGATTATGGTAAATTGAGATGATGGACCCTGTGTGACCTTGCGGTGATGCAAGAAGATGTGTCAATTTGTGGAGCCAACCATGAGATGGGAATAATGAAGCGTGCAAAAGCTTCAGGTATGGGGATCTCTAATCATGTGATGTGAGTTGTGGCAGGCTGAACAAGTGGATAAGTGTAATACCCGGTATTACATGGTGTTGAAAATAAATAATTTTGATTATTTTGAAAGGATCTTGAGTGGTCCGGGAAGCCCAAGAGTTAAATTTGAGTAATTAATTAATATAAATTATCGAATTGGCAGCATGGAGTGCCTCGGGACTTGGATGTCCAGGGAAGAAGGCAAGGGATTGGTGAGCGTCTCGAGATGATGATAGTGACGCTGTTGACGGTTCGACCGGGAATAATTTTCGGAATAATTTCGGTATAAGCCCAAATGGGTGTCAGTACCGAATGGCTGCAGGGGACCTCCGGGAAGATAAGGGGACCCTAGGGGTGGTCCGATTTTGAGAATAAGGCAACCCTTAAGTGTTTTCGGGTCGAATTGAGGTCCCACGTAGGTGCAGGGACGAAATCGACATTATCGAGCAACCGCCGGTAATTAATTTTGAGAAATCAAGTTGTTGTGTGGCTTTGATGTAATTAATTTAAAGCTTGGAGGGTGCAAGTGCAGTAAATGGTTCTTCAAGTACAATTATCCAGGTTCTTAAGTGGAATTATGGAGGATTTAGGGGTTTATGGTGTAAATATATACATATATATATATATATGTATATGCGTGGGCACCAAGCTTTCAACAGTGTTGTGGTCTCTGAAATTTAAATCAGAGAGAGGAGCCGAGAGCAGGGGAGAGAGATCGAGAGAGAGCTTGCGAATGAGAGTGAAAGAAAGGGAGATATGGAGGCCGAGAGATTTCGAGGGAGAGCGAGATCGAGAGAGAGAGATAGCGGCAATGGCTAAAAACCGCAGCCATGGCCGCGGTGCTGAAGCTCAGGAAAGCAGCCATGGCTGCCCGATGATGGAAGAAGAAAGTAGAGCTTGGTCGAGGCTCGCGAGGTCGAAGAAGAGTGAGGGAGAAAGAGAGAAGTGCGAGATCGAAGGAGCCTAAAGGCTAGCGCGACCAGCAGCAACGCTGGAAGCTGCCATGGTCGATCGAGTGTAGCCATGGCAGACGCGCGAGGGAGGCGGGGCATGCACGGGGGAGGCCGATGGCAGTTGCGGCGGCTCGGGGAATCGTCGGAGAGGCCCGGAGGCCTGGCCATAGCAGCGTGAAGCTGCCTGTTGCTGCAGCTAGGCGGCCATGGCAGCGCGCAGCTGCTGCAAGCAGCGAGGCAGGCAAACGATGGCAATGGCTGAGGCACGCGAGGAGGCTGGTCCGGTGGCAGCGAATCGCAGCGAAGGTGGTGGCCAGCCTGTGGCCGCGGGTAGCAGCAGCGAACGGCTAGCCAGGCGTGGGTGGCGGCTGCCTTGCGCGAAGAAGAAGGAGGAATAGTGTCGGGCGGGGGAGACAAGAAGACCAGGGGAGAAGAAAGGAAAAATTAAAAGAAAAAGGGAAAATAAAAATAAAAGGGAAGAACATATGGAAAATGGGAAAAATAGGAGAAAATTTCCAAAAATTTCAAAAAGGTTCTAGAAATTATTTCGAGGCTCGTGGAGCATGCTGGAAGCTCGAGAATGGGATTTTGAGCGCAAGTGGCAGCTCGGGAGCCAATGCCGGTGTGGGCGTCTGATCGGTTTTCTTCTTCAAATTAATTGAGGCAAATTAATTTAATTATATTTCATTATGTGAGATAATGAATTGTGTAGTATTAATTGAATTAAACCCTGGGTCGGGGTTGTTTGGAAATTATTGACGGCTGGTGTATGCCGTGGTTCGTTGTTTGGAAATAGTGTTGATGGTGATTTTGCTGTGTGTGGCGAAGTTGAGGGCATTGGTTTAATGCCGAATGTTGATAGAGTTGGGTTTTTGTGTGTTTGCCTCTAGGTTCGACTGGGAAGGCGGTAATCCTAGAAGAGCTCGGAGTTTGAGCTGGCGTTCTCGCCGAGGCAGAGATGAGGCTTCGAGCCAGGTAAGGGATGGCCTCATGTGGAGGTGGCTTTGCAAGTCGGTAAATATGCTTGATAATGTTTTTATGTTGCATTGGCATGTAGTGGTTATATCTTGTGTGATGCAAGACCTAGTGGACCAATGGCCATATGGAGGACTAGTGTGGTGGGGGCTGATAGGTTGATGCCTCAAACCTTAATGGGTTGTGAGGATGAGTGGACCTAGCCTCATTTACATGCATTGGCATACATAAACATGATTATATCCATATTTACATGCATTGCACCCTTACTGAGTCTTTATGACTCATGAGGTTTTACCTCGTGTGTAGATGATTCAAGTCCAGATGCAAGCAAGGATGGTGCCGGGAGGCTGTTGTGGTAATTAGCTAGTTGCCTGAGATGTGATGTGATTTTGAGTAATCTTCTGTAATTTTTATATGTGTTCATGCAATTGAATGTAAACGATATTCAACACTAGATGTATTTAATTGTTGAAATCATCGTAGTGTGATAAATGATTGTGAGATTACTTGTTGAATGTGGCATAGTCGGTAAAGCCAAGTTTCGGACCGAGTAAAGATCAGCAAGGTATGTTCTCATAAATCCCCAAATACTCAGTGAAGTGTTTGTATGCTAGCTTTGTGCCTGGGTCACCTCTGGCCTGCTATGAAGTGAGCTGAAGAGAGGTGAAGCTCACTCGGGTTTCGGGTCTTGGCCCGCTGGACTTTTCTTATTTGAGTTGGGACCGATTCCTGAGTGGAGCAACGGGAAGGACGAAGCCTAGTTCCCACCTAGGGCGTTTCCTGTTGAAATATAGTCCAACCCTTCAGTTGTGGTTTGTCGGGTGAGTAATCATGTCGATTATTTACCGGTGGCGCCCGTAAGTGGGAGCGGGTAGTTACAAATGGTATCAGAGCATGGCTAGTTGTATGAGTGGGGAAGGCTAGCGTGCTTAAGTGTTAAATATGGTCGGTTAAGTGATTAATGTGAGAAATTGCCAGAGTTTTGGAATAGAGGATGTCTGGCTTGATGTGAATGCAAGTCGAAATGTTGTAACTGCTGAGTTGGGGTCGAGAACAATTGATTTGAAATTTTGAGATTTCAATGTAAGGTTGGTCCGATAACCTTGAAAGTTGGACATATGGACCAAGGACCATAAGAGATTGGGTCAAGTCATTGAGGCCTGCAATGGCATGTATGGATATTCCTGTTCTTGGGATGAGAAAATACCCTGGATTGAAGAACCAAAAACTCGAGTGTGGGTGTTGGTGTCAAGAAAACTCGAATGTGGCATTTCGAGGATATGAAGTGTTTAAACAACGGGAACTCCTTGAAATTGAAGTGTTGAGGCTCGTGTGGGGACACGAAGCCGAAGCATGACTAGTCCGGGAGGGGATTAGTGGAGCGTCCCTATGTCAGGGATTTGCCGAGCATGTTCGAGGGAATAGAGTTGTCCCTTGGAAGTGGTGCAGTAAGGCATGTACGCTTGAGATAAAACGAACTAAGTGGGTGTTAGCTCGAGGCTCAAGGAAAAGACTTGACATCAAGCAAAATCCGGAAGGACTCTGAGGAGAGTCGGGATGCTAGATGAATGTGATGCGATGTGATCGTATTGTTATGATGATCTCAGAGGGGATGTGCCTAGGGTATGAGTGGACCCTAGTTGGCTTTTTGATGAGACGAGGTCTATCCTTGGGGATGATAGGCGTGTGGCAAGTGGACCTTAGCGGGTGTTTGCAAGAGATGGAAGTCCCAAGTGAGTCGAGCTGGAATCTAGGGGAATCCAGATTGGGTATTAAAGAGTTAGTCATGTATTGATATGCGCGTGAGAGCCATTGGGTTAGAAGTCCTGGTTGAGTAAGGCCAAGTGACCGTTCATGGGATCGATGGATGAGGGGCCAATCAAAACTCTCATTATGACGCTTGGGGTCTAGTGGGACGCCTAAGGTCGGGAGATGAGCGGTGAATAGACCCTCATTATGATACTTGGGGTCGTGATGACGCCTAAGGTCTCGAGACCCTTAATGGGAGACGTGGAGGTCACCCAATGAAGGGTTTGAGCGGTGAGTGGGCCGAGGGTAGTGAATTGTGGCAACAGGACATCCATAAGCTATGCGCGCAATGGAAACGCCAACTTCGGATGCCGAGTGGGCAGGGGCAAGGTGAGCAATGTGGAGGCTCAGAATTTTAAATTCCAAGTCATGGGAGCCTGAGTGAGGCGTGCTGGAAGGCCAAGCTGGGCATCGTGACTAAATGCACTATGGATGTGCAAGGAGAGACGAGAGGTCTCAATTTACCTGGAGGGTAATGGTAGGTGCTCGATGGTTATGAGTACCGGAGCTTGAGATAGGCTCAGCATGTTGGTTGTTGTTTGAGAGTCTCTTAAGTGATAAGAGATGTAGAGTCTTGAGGAGCGAGACTCATGGTATGAGCTTGAGGTTATCAAGGCAAGGATAATCAAGTAAGATGGCTTGGTAAGATGGTGGTGGAACTAACGTAGCTCGAGGAAGGCTTTAAGTAGCTTTGATGCTACGGGTGCAAGGCTCGATGTGACGGATCTGATGCTATGGACCGTGTGGCAGAGGACTAATGAGTTGGCTCGCGTTGAGGGCAAGTGGCCCATGGGCTTGAGCAATTTAGTGAACTGCAGGTGACGATCAGATGCCGAAAACCTAGAGCAGTACCTTAAGAGAGTTAGTCAGGTGAGATCGATAGTCTCCTGCAAGGGATAAGACATCTAGAGTAGTCCTAGGGAGAAATCGTGGAACGCAAAAAACGTTCTGATGGATTAGTAGTCGAGTAGGAAGCTTGGTAGGGCGAAGCTACGAGGTGCGAAACAGATCAGAGTGGGACCTGAGCCATGCCGTTGGAAACTGTTGTTGGGCCAGTGTAAGGGAGCAACACAGTAATAATGATTGGGTGTTGACTCTCTGAGGCACAGGGCAACACGATGGGGAACCAATGTTGGGCCAGTGTATGGGAGTGACACGATGATGGTGACCAAGTGTTGGCTCGCCTAAAGCACAGGGAAACACAGTGATTATGCAGATGGTCAGGGACTGAAGATCCGTGAGATGCACGTCAAGGGTGACGAAAGCAGTGGTTAATCCCATAACTCAGCTGCGAGTAGTAAGCGGTGTTGAGGCGATTTAGTGAATGTTCAGGTGTGGTAACATCTCGAGATGTTCGAGAAAGAAACCCGAGGAAAAGAAATGGGTCTAGCGTGGGAATAACGCTACGGTTAATGCCTACGGTTGACGGGTCTAATGCTAAGGACCACTGGATATAGACGGTTAGTTCACAAGAGGGACTGCAGCCCTCTATGTGGAGTAACTCGTCTGTGGTGGAGACGACTAGACGCCGGAAACATGGGGTATGCTGTAGGTTATGTCTGGGCCAGATCTAAATTTTCGAAAGGGTTAAAGTATCATGGTAGTACCTTTGTTGCTATTGTAACAAAAGGTTGTGAATAGATTGAGTGATATCTTGTGGTGTGAAAACAAGATGTGTGGCGATGCTCCTTGTTAAAGGATGCTAACGCAGTTGTGGTTGAATTTGATCGAAGTTGATCGAATAAATTGAGATGAGAGACCCGTGTGACCTTGCGGTGATGCAAAAAGATGGGTCAATTGGTGAAGTTGGTGAATGACTCGAGAATGTTACGTAAGTGCCGTGGAGGGCGAGACTTACGAGTTGGAAGCCAACCATGAGATGGGTTTATTGAAGCGCGTGAAAGTTTCAAGTATGGGGATCTCCAATCCTGTGATAGGAGTTGTGGCATGCTGAACGTGTGGCTGAGGCACGGTTTGAAATTTGTGAAGGCTTGCAATTGCACGGTCTAATATTAGTCCTGATGTGTCGATGCGAAAGTGAGGAAGTATCCTCATGTAGCACTGGATGGATTTCCGGTTGATGACACGGGATTAGTTGCCAAGTGGTAGCACCTGATGGCACTAATAGGAGCGTGAGGCTCGAGGACTGTGATGTAAAGCCTCATTGATTGACCGTGTACATAAAAGTTCAGCGGGTCCTGGTGGTTAAACCAGGTGAATTTTAAGAAAGAGATCCAAGGTGATAAAAGATGGTTGGTCAGGATAGAATTGTGCTTGAAGGAATGTTACTCCGTAGCGAGAGTTATAGATGGTAGTGTTGAAATGTGGCCTAGGTAGAACTTGAGATGTTCTCCTAAGAAAAGTTGGGCATGGGGCCACAGCACTAGATGGACCTCCTAAGGTACTACAACTCTATCAGGAGGGATCACTCGGAAAAAGGCAGAGTAATAGTGAGTGCCTGAGTAGGAAGAGGAGTCCTACGGCATCAAGTGGAAGTGTGTGTTCCACAGGATTGGCTGGGGTGATTTCCAGTGGGTAGAGTTTAAATCGAAGTCATAGTCGATGATTGTAAGTGTAGTGCCTGGAGGGAGGTTGTGTTAGTTATGGGCCGGGCGATCCGGCTAAAGCTCATTAGGTTGGTTAGTCGAAAGTTGAGGACGAATTTGAGATGTCACCAATGGGTGGCTAGAGCTCAAAGGAAGAGCTTGTGGGACGAGATTAGTTCCTAGGAATGGTGTTTAGGTGATGAAATCACTTGATAGCTGTGAGTACTATACTTAGGGTGATGCCTTGGTGTGGGCAATTGATGAGATTTAGCCTCGTGGTTAGAGGTTAATGGGGTGTGAAGGAAAACAGCTAGTGGAGTCGATAGGTGATCGGATGGGGGCAGCCAATGGCGACCGAAGACGCTGATCGGTGATAACGGCAGCAACAATGCAACGGCTGGCCAGGGTCGTGGGGGCGTCGTGAGAGTAGTTGGTCAGTGGTGTAGGTGGCTCCTAAGTTGCGGTTGCGGCTGGATGCGGCGCTAAGCGATGGCAAGAGGTCGTCTTAACCAGTGATGATGGCATTAGAGCCCATGCGGCCACTCACTGAGTGGTGTGAGCTGATTGAAGCAAAAGTTATGAGAAGTCCGGGAGAAGCCAGAGTCTCTCAGGAAATTAGCTAGCTGCTATAAGCATAGCAAAGTGATATGAGGAAAGGCGGCCTAAGGGTGGGGTCGTGCTGGTTGCATTGACCAATGAGAGTCAGGGAGCAGCAAGCCTTTGAAATGGCATGGTGGTGTCATCGTCACTATCAGGGAAAAGATGTTGTCAGGAAGGTCAAGGGGAACCATTATGTATGGTTTGTATCAGGTGTTTATCGCAAATTGAGAATGAACCTGATTTAAGTTGGCCGAAAGGTTTCGTGCCTCTAGAGTAAGAGGCTATGTTGAGAAATGGTGAGATTTGAAAAGTCCCAATGAAATAGAAGCTGGGCAAGTAAAATTGGCTAGAAGACTGCTACCAGAGTGAGGGTGTAATCATGTTAGCTTGTTGTGGTGCGGACCAAAGGCACGAGTCATCCTACAGGTGCGATGCAATAAGTGATTGTGCAGATGGTAATAAGCCAATCACTTGTGCCACGCACCGTGGGTGATGACAATGGCTGATTAATGGTTCTGCGACCTTAAGCGAAATGATAGGATCCTTGACTCGCGGTAGGGTTTAATAGCCAAGGTAAGGCCTAGCACGGGGCAAGATTGTGAAAGCTAAAATGGGGTGAAAGATTGAAGAAGAGTTGCTCAGTGAAGAGTTCCCTGGTACGGGTATGAAACCCCAACTAGCATGTAATATCGGCCAGAAAGGAAGGCCAGAGTATTCTGTGTGCTTATGTGAGAAACTCCTGGTTGGGAGAAGGTTGGGGCCCGAGCATGATTAAGCTCGAGGTGAGATTATAATGGTGCGTGCATCGCCAAGCTCGAGGTGGACTCAAGTAGTGCACGTGTGATCGAAATGTGAAATTTCCTAGCATGGTATTGGGTATGTCGATTATGCGTAATCGTATCGATAGATGAGCGTCGGCTGGTCAAAGTAAAAAACCATGTATGAAATGGTCGAAGTCGGCAGGGTGGGCCAAATGGTTACTTCCCAAGTAGTGCTAGCATAGTAAGTTGATCGGTAACGAGAAGTTGCCATGAGGATCGACTCAAGATATGCATGCGTGTGATTAATGGCGATATGCCATGGTGGAATGGGTGTCCGAGTGTCTAGTGGGCACTAGAAATGACATTGCGGCGTGTGGTCAGTGCTAAGACGTTGCTGGTTGGATCAGCGTAAAATCGTGGCCATGTGTGATTGGCAGTGAGAAACGTTGTCGTGTGTGATCGGCGTAAAATCGTGGTAGACTAATCAGTAATGCAATGTTAGTAAGAGTTGTTTCGGTTGATGCGAAAAAGGAAAAATGGGAAGTAAAATGCAAAAGCGATGCTTTGAGGCGGAGAAAATCCATCAGCAGATGGATATCGTTGCAGTAAGCATGACCAGCGACTAGTGGTACAATTTGGCGAGATGCCAAAGCGGTATCTGGTTGGTGAATGTCCTCGAGATGCGGAGGACCGAATGCTTAAGTGAAACCTTGAGGTGGGAATAACCTGAGGTAAAAGATGAAAAATGGTGCGGCTACGAGATTCTCGCGCAGGAGATTCGGAGAGTAGCCTGAGAGTGTGATCGTCTTGGGCAAGAGATTAAGGCAAAGTAAATTTCGAGGACGAAATTCTTTAAGGAGGGTGGAATGTAATACCCGGTATTACATGGTGTTGAAAATAAATAATTTTGATTATTTTGAAAGGATCTTGAGTGGTCCGGGAAGCCCAAGAGTTAAATTTGAGTAATTAATTAATATAAATTGTCGAATTGGCAGCAGGGAGTGCCTTGGGACTTAGATGTCCAGGGAAGAAGGCAAGGGATTGGTGAGCGTCTCGAGATGATGATAGTGACGCTGTTGACGGTCCGACTGGGAATAATTTTCGTAATAATTTTGGTATAAGCCCAAATGGGTGTCAGTACCGAATGGCTGCAGGGGACCTCCGAGAAGCTAAGGGGACCCTAAGGGTGGTCCGATTTTGAGAATAAGGAAACCCTTAAGTGTTTTCGGGTCGAATTGAGGTCCCACGTAGGTGCAGGGACGAAATCGACATTATCGAGCAACCGCCGATAATTAATTTTGAGAAATCAAGTTGTTGTGTGGCTTTGATGTAATTAATTTAAAGCTTGGAGGGTGCAAGTGCAGTAAATGGTTCTTCAAGTACAATTATCCAGGTTCTTAAGTGGAATTATGGAGGATTTAGGGGTTTATGGTGTAAATATATACATATATATATATGTATATGCGTGGGCACCAAGCTTTCAACAATGTTGTGGTCTCTGAAATTTAAATTAGAGAGAGGAGCCAAGAGCAGCGGAGAGAGATCAAGAGAGAGCTTGCGAATGAGAGTGAAAGAGAAGGAGAGATGGAGGCCGAGAGATTTCGAGGGAGAGCGAGATCGAGAGAGAGAGAGATAGCGGCAATGGCTAAAAATTGCAGCCATGGCCGCGGTGCTGAAGCTTAGGAGAGCAGCCATGGCTGCCCGATGATGGAAGAAGAAAGTAGAGCTTGGCCGAGGCTCGCGAGGTCGGAGAAGAGTGAGGGAGAAAGAGAGAAGTGCGAGATTGAAGGAGCCTAGAGGCTAGCGCGACCAGCAGCAACGCTGGAAGCTGCCATGGCCGATCGAGTGCAGCCATGGCAGACGCGCGAGGGAGGCGGGGCATGCACGGGGGAGGTCAATGGCAGTTGCGGCGGCTCGGGGAATCGTCGGAGAGGGCCGGAGGCGCGGCCATAGCAGCGTGAAGCTGCCTGTTGCGGCAGCTAGGCGGCCATGGCAGCGCGCAGCTGCTGCAAGCAGCGAGGCAGGCAAACGATGGCAACGGATGAGGCACGCGAGGAGGCTGGTTCGGTGGCAGCGAATCGTAGCGGAGGTGGTGGCCAGCCTGTGGCCGCGGGTAGCAGCGGCGAACAGCGAGCCAGGCGTGGGTGGCGGCTGCCTTGCGCGAAAAAGAAGGAGGAATAGTGTCGGGCGTGGGAGAGAAGAAGACCAGGGGAGAAGAAAGGAAAAATTAAAAGAAAAAGGGAAAATAAAAATAAAAGGGAAGAAAATATGGAAAATGGGAAAAATAGGAGAAAATTTCTGAAAATTTCAAAAAGGTTCTAGAAATTATTTCGAGGCTCGTGGAGCATGCTGGAAGCTCAAGAATGGGATTTTGAGCGCAAGTGGCAGCTCGAGAGCCAATGCGGGTGTGGGCGTTTGATCGGTTTTCTTCTTCAAATTAATTGAGGTAAATTAATTTAATTATATTTCATTATGTGAGATAATGAATTGTGTAGTATTAATTGAATTAAACCCTTGGTCGGGGTTGTTTGGAAATTATTGACGGCTGGTGTATGCCGTGGTTCGTTGTTTGGAAATAGTGTTGATGGTGATTTTGCTGTGTGTGGCGAAGTTGAGGGCATTGGTTTAATGCCGGATGTTGATAGAGTTGGGTTTTTGTGTGTTTGCCTCTAGGTTCGACCGGGAAGGCAGTAATCCTAGAAGAGCTCGAAGTTCGGGCTGGCGTTCTCGCCGAGGCAGAGATGAGGCTTCAAGCCAGGTAAGGGATGGCCTCATGTGGAGGTGGCTTTGCAAGTCGGTAAATATGCTTGATAATGTTTTTATGTTGCATTGGCATGTAGTGGTTATATCTTGTGTGATGCAAGACCTAGTGGACCAATGGCCATATGGAGGACTAGTGTGGTAGGGGTTGATAGGTTGATGCCTCAAACCTTAGTGGGTTGTGAGGATGAGTGGACCTAGCCTCATTTACATGCATTGGCATACATAAACATGATTATATCCATATTTACATGCATTGTACCCTTACTGAGTCTTTATGACTCATGAGGTTTTACCTCGTGTGTAGATGATTCAAGTCCAGATGCAAGCAAGGATGGTGCCGGGAGGCTGTTGTGGTAATTAGCTAGTTGCCTGAGATGTGATGTGATGTTGAGTAATCTTCTGTAATTTTTATATGTGTTCATGCAATTGAATGTAAACGATATTGAACACTAGATGTATTTAATTGTTGAAATCATCGTAGTGTGATAAATGATTGTGAGATTACTTGTTGAATGTGGCATAGTCGGTAAAGCCAAGTTTCGCACCGAGTAAAGATCAGCAATGTATGTTCTCATAAATCCCCAAATACTCAGTGAAGTGTTTGTATGCTAGCTTTGTGCCTGGGTCACCTCTGGCCTGCTATGAAGTGAGCTAAAGAGAGGTGAAGCTCACTCGGGTTTCGGGTCTTGGCCCGCTGGATTTTTCTTATTTGAGTTGGGACCGATTCTTGAGTGGAGCGAAGGGAAGGACGAAGCCTAGTTCCCACCTAGGGCGTTTCCTGTTGAAATATAGTCCAACCCTTCAGTTGTGGTTTGTCGGGTGAGTAATCATGTCGATTATTTACCGGTGGCGCCCGTAAGTGGGAGCGGGTCGTTACAATAAGGTACGGTTTGAAATCCATGAAGGCTCGTGATTGCACAGTCTAAAGTTAGTCCTGATGTGTCGATGCAAATATGAGGAAGTATCCTCATGTAACACTGGATGGATTTCCGGTTGATGACACAGGATCAGTTGTTAGGTGGTAGCACCTGATGGCAATGGTGAGAGCGTGAGGTTCGAAGACTATGATGTAAAGCCTTGTTGATTAACCGTGTACATAAAGGTTCAGCGGGTCCTGGTGGTTAGACTAGGCGAATTTTTAGAAAGAGATCCAAGGCGATGAAAGATGGTTGGTCAGGGCAGAGTTGTGCCGCTTGAAAGAATACTACTCCGTAGCGAGAGTTATAGATGGTAGTGTTGAAATGTGGCCTAAGTAGAACTTGAGATGTCCTCCCAAGAAAAGTTGGGCATGGGGCCACAACACTAGATGGACCTCCTAAGGTACTATCACTCTAACAGGATAGATCACCAAGGGAAAGCCAGCGTGATAGCAAGTGCCTGAGCAGGAAGATGAGTCATATGGCATTGAGTGGAAGTGTAAGTTCCACATGAGTGGCAGGGGTGATTTTCAGTGGGTGGACTTTAAATCGAAGTCATAGTCGATGATTGCAAGTGTAGTGCTTAGAGGAAGCATGTGTTGGTTGTGAGCCGGGCAATCCGGCTTGAGCTAATCAAGTTGGTTAGATGGAAGATGAGGGCGACTTTAAGATGTCGCCAATGGGTAAAGAGAGCTCGAAGAAAGAGCTTATGGGACGAGATTGGTTCCTAGGAATGGTGTTTAGGTGATGAAATCACCTGATAGCTGTGAGTGCTATACAGCTAAAGGGATGCCTTGGAGTGTGGGCAATTGATGAGATTTAGTCACATGGTTAGAGGTTCATGGGTGTGAAGAAAGCAACTAGTGGAGCCGATTGGTGACCGGCTAGGGGTAGCCGATGGCGACAGAAGATGCCGACCGGTGATAGCGGCAGCAACAATGCAGCGGATAGCCAGGGTCGTGGGGCGTTGAGAGAGTAATCGGTCAGTGGCATGGGTGGTTACTGAGTCGTGGTTGCGGCTGGATGTGGCGTTAAGCGATGGCAAGAGATCATCTTAGCTGATGATGATGGCGTTAAGGCTAATGTGGTCACTCACTGAGTGATGTGAGCTGGTTGTAGCAAAAGTTATAAGAAACCTGGGAGAAGCCAAAGTTTCTCAGGGATTTAGCTAGCTGCTATAAGTATAGCAAAGTGATTTGTGGAAAATGGCCTAAGAGTGGGGTCATGTTTGTTGTGATAACCAGTAAGATTTAAGGAGCAGCGAGACTTTTGAGATGATGTGGTGGTGTCATCGCTGCTGTCAGAAAATTCATTGCTGTCATGGTGTTGACCTTGCCGAGTAGGACAAAGGGAACCATTATGCATGGTTTAAATCAGGTGTTTATCGTAAATTGAGAAAGAACCTGATTTGGGGATTGCCGAAAAGTTTCATGCTTCAAGAGTAAGAGGCTTTGTTGAGAAATGTGAGATTTAAAAAGTCCCAACGAAATTGAAGCTGGGCGAGTAAATTTAGCTAGAAGACCGCTACAAGAGTGGGGGTGTTACCGTGTTAGCTTGTTGTGGTGCGGACCAAAGGCACGAGTCATCCTACAGGTGCGATGCAATAAGTGATTGTGCAGATGGTAATAAGCTAATCACTTGTGCCACGCACCGTGGGTGATGACGAGGGCAGATTAATGGTTCTGCGACCTTAAGCGCAATGGTATGATCCTTGACTCGCGGTAGGGTTTAACAGCCAAGGTAAGGCCTAGCATGGGACATGATTGTAAAAGTTGGAATTGGGTGAAGTATTGAAGGGGGTTGCTCAATGAAGAGTTTCCCCGTATGGGTATGAGACCCCTACTAGCGTGCAATATCGGCCAGAAAGAAAGGCCAGAGGAGTTTATGTGCTTGTGCAAGAAACTCCTGGTTAGGAGAAGGTTGAGGCCCGAGCATGGTTAAGCTCGAGGTGAGATTGTAATGGTGCGTGCATCGCCAAGCTCGAGTTGGATTTGGGTAATGCACGTATGGTTGAAATGTGTAATTACCTGACATGGTGTTAGGTATATCGATTTGCGTAATCATATCGATAAATGAGGGTCAGCTGGTCAAAGTAGAAGACCATGTATGAAATGGTCGAAGTTGGCAGGGTAGGCCAAATGGGTGCTTCCCATGTAGTGCTAGCGTGATAAGTTGATCGGTAATGAGAGATTGCCATGAGGATCAACTCAAGCTATGCATGTGTATGATTAATGACGGTATGCCATGATAAATGGGTGTCTGAGTGTCTTGTGGGCACTAAAAGAGACATTGCGGTGATGATCAGTGCTAAAACGTTGCTGGTTGGACCAACGTAAAATCGTGGCCATGTGTGTTTGGCAAGGGGAAACGTAGCCGTGTGTGATCAGTGTAAAAATCGTGGTAGCCTGATCAGTAATGCAATGTTAGCAAGAGTTTTTTTCACTTGATGGGAAAATGGGAAGTGGACTGCAAAGCGATGCTTTGAGGCGGAGAAAATCCATCAGAAGATGGATATCCTTGCAGTAGGCATGACTAACGACCAGCAGTTCCATTTGGTTGGAGGCCAAGGCGGCACTCGATTGATGAATGTCCTCAAGAGACGGATGACCAAATGCCTAGGTGAATCCTTGAGGTGGGAATAATCCGAGGAAAAAGGCTGAGAATTAGTTCGGCTATGAGATTCTCGAGTAGGGGATTCAGAAAGTAGCCTGAGAACGTGATTATCTTGGGCAAGAGATTAATAAGGGTTAACTGGTCAAGGTAGAAGACCATGTAGGAAATGGTCGAAGTTGGCTGGGTGGGCCAAATGGTTGCTTCCCATGTAGTGCTAGCATGGTCAGTTGATCGGTAATGAGAAGTTGTAATACCTGGTATTACATGGTGTTGAAAACAAATAATTTTTGATTATTTTGTTTGGACCTCGGGTGGTCTGGGAAGCCCAAGAGTCGTTTTTGATAAATTAATTAATAAAATTATCGAATTGGCAGCAGGGAGTGCCTCGGGACTTGGATGTCCAGGGAAGAGGGCCAGAGACTGGTGAGCGTCTCGAGATGAGGATTATGACGCTGGAAGCAGTCCAATCGGGAATAATTTTTGGATTTAATTCTGTATAAGCCTGAATGAGTGCAAATACTGAATAGTCGCAAGGGACTTTCGGGAAGCTAAGAGGACCCTAGGGGTGGTCCGGTTTTATGAATAAGGCAACCCTGAAGTGTTTTCGGGTTGAGTAAAGGTCCTGCGCAGGGGCAGGGACGAAATCAGCTTTATCAAGTAAAGTCGATTATTAATTTTTGAAGAAATTAAGTTTTAGTGTGGTTTAAGGATAATTAATTAAGGCTTGGAGGGTCAAGTGCAATTAATAAATCCTTTAAGTGGGATTAAGGAAATTGGGAAGTGAAATTATTGAGAAATTAGGGGGGGATTAAGTGTGTGATTAAGATATATATGGATATATATATATATAGGCGTGAATATATATAGGAGAGCCGCAAGCTCTGCCATCAAAAATTCAAATTTTGAATTCAAAGATCAGAGAGGGAGAGTGAGAAATCGTGAGGGAGAGTCGAGAGAGAGAGAGAGAGATCGCAAGAGCATGAGAGTGAGCTCGCAAGGGAGTGAGAGAGAGAGGAAAAGATCGGCCATGGCAAAAGCCGCCATGGCCGACGATTGAGCAATGACCGCGGCCGAGGCAGAGGCAGCCATGGCGTGCCCGGCGGCGAGTAGTGCTGCGAGCAGGAAGCTGATGGTTGGCCAATAGCCAAAGGCGGCTAGAACCAGCGACCGGCGGCAGCGAGAGGCAGCGACGTTGGTCGCTGCAGTTGCAGCGGCAACGATGGCAGGGGGTCGGTGGCTGGAGGGTCCCGGGAGGCTAGCGGCGGCGGCTCTCATGGAAGCGTTCGGCGTTGAGGCTGGCTGAGGGAGCAGCTGCGGCGGCTGGAAGCAACAAGGCAGACGTCCATGGCAGTTGGCATTTGCAGCGAAACAGAGCCAGCGTTGGAGGGCTGTGCACGCAGGCTACGGCAGCTGATGCAGGAGGCGGTGGTGGCGGGCGGTCGTACGGCAGCCAAGAGAGGCCGGCGTAGGCGAGCGGACGACGGCAGCATGCGCAGCCAGTGGCCATGCGCGGTGAAGAAGATGATGAATAGTGCGCGTGCGGGAGAAGCCAGAGGTGAAGAAGAAAGGAGAAAAGAAAATAAAAGAAAAGAAAAGAAATAATGAAAAATGAGAAAATCCCAAAAAAAAAAAAAAATGGGAGAAAAGTCTGGAAAGTATTTTGGGGCTCGATGAGCATGCCAGAAGCTCAGAAATGGAGTTTTGAGCACAAGGTGGCCTCCCATGAGGCATTGCCGGGTTGGGCATTTTTCGAAATTGTCCTCTAGATTGGTTAAGGTAATTAATTAAATTTCTTTTCGAATTAATTTCCCCTTATTTGAGATACTGAATTGCGTAGTATTGATTGAATTGAACCCTCGGGTGGGGTTGTTTGGAAATTATTAAACGGCTGATATATGCCGTGGTTGGTTGTTTGGAGATAGTGTTGATGGTGATTTTGCGATGTGTGGCGAAATTGAGGGCATTGGGTTAATGCCGGATGTTAATGGGTTGGGTTTTTGTGTGTTTGCCTCTAGGTTCGACCGGGAAGGCGATAATCCTATAAGGGCTCGGAGTTCGGGCTGGAGTTCTCGCCGAGGCAGAGATAAGGCTTCGAGCCAGGTAAGGGACGGCCCCATGTGCATGTAGTGGTTGACACTTGCGTGATGCGAGATCTAGTGGACCTGTGGCCATAAGGAGGACTAGTGGTGGGGGTTGATGCCTCAAACCTTAGTGGGTTGTGAGGATGTGGGAGCCTAGCCTCATTTGCATGCATTTGGCATACATAAACATGATTATACTCATATTTACATGCATTGCACCCTTACTGAGTCTTTGTGACTCATGAGGTTCTACCTCATGTGTAGATGTTGCAAGTCCAGATGCAGGCAGGGATGGCGCCGGGAGGCTGTTGTGGCAATTAGCCTTGTTGCCTGAGATGTGTTGTGTATTCCCCTGTAATTTTTATATGTATTCATGTAATTGAATGTAAGCAATATTGAGCACTAGATGTATTTAATTGTTGAAATCATCGTAGTGTGATAAATGATTGTGAGATTGTTCGTGGTATATGGCTTAGTTAGAGAAGCCGAGTTTCGGACCGAGTAACCACAGCGAGGTATGTTCTCATAAACCCCCAATACTCAGCGATGTGGTTGTTATGCTAGCTTTGTGCCTGGGTCACCTTTGGCTTGCGATGAGGCGAGCTGGAGAAAGGTGAAGCTCACTCGGGTTTCGGGTCCCAGTCCGCTGAGTTTTCTTATTTTAGTTGGGACCGATTCCTGAGTGGAGCGAAGGGAAGGACGAAGCCTAGTTCCCACCTAGGGCTTTTCCTGTTGAAACATAGTCCAACCCTTCAGTTGTGGTTCAATGGGTGAGTAATCTGGTCGATTATTTACCGGTGGCGCCCGTAAGTGGGAGCAGGTCATTATAGAAGTTGCCATGAGGATCGACTCAAGCTATGCATTGAAGGATCATGAACGAGGAAACAAAGCATGCAACGGAAGCGGTTTAAGATCAAAAACCGTTCCTCGTATTGATTAGAATCTAGGAGACTTACTTTTTCGACGGATTACCGGTCGAAATGGAGCGACGGGAGCTTCTTCGAGTTGTGGAGACGACGGCTGTCCTACTAGCCTTCGGCTTCGTCGCATCAGAACTCAAATGCACCCTTTCGATCTTCCGGAGTATGACTCGAACTCGTGGCCTCTCTTCGGTGAAGAAGAATGAAACACGACTTAGATGAAAAAACAACCAAAAAGAGATATATATATAGGGAGAACCCTAGGGTTAAAACCCTAGTGGGCCAAACCCTAATGGGCCAAGGTCTTTTAATTAATTTTCTAATTGGGTTAGCCCAATTAATTAATTAAAACCCTAATAAACTATTATTTTATTCTAGTCCAATTAATTATGGACAATTCTGAATAAAATAAGTCTCTCTCAATGTAATTCATCCAACAAGCCAAATGTATTAAAAAAAAATACATGAGTTACATCGAGCTACCCCGGGGACCAAAAGACAAATTATTCACGGCTACTAAAATGACCAAAATATCCCTGCTACCTAGTAGCTATATTTTGTCATTCTAAGTGTTCCAACTATCACCATATGGTAACACTGACCCCACAAATAATTTTGCATATGCCATGTCTTTGACCTACTAGTGTAATGACGAAAATACCCCTCTACGTAACACCCATCATTTAGAAAGGAATAATGTACTAACACCTTTCTAAATGACTTCTACCATCCTTAGATCACTAGTCCAATAATCCATGACTACTCGAATGTACTTGCTTATCACTAGGAGCTACCCAGAAGCACACACTCTTAAGTCACGTTCCCAGGGCCCTGGATTATTCGATTATTCTTGGACAATCACAAGGGGGTGAATCACAGAAACTATCTTGTATTAGTCTATCTTAGCTAATTAGAAACCATACTCCCAACTCAAAAGGATATTGATCTTTGATAGACCTCACCTACAATGAATCTAAGAATATAGCTCTAGGTTCACTAGACCACCAACTAATACTCAAGTATTAGAGTACTCGTCCACGTAGTAACAGTGATAGACTAGCTCCATGATAATTAGTACTTTGTCATTAGCTTCTATCACAGGTCCACTCTACGCATTCCAAATGCGCTTGTACAATTAGAGTAAACGGACTGTTTACTGGCTAAGGCAAGCCATCCTCCATTAGGATCTATTGCACAATGATCTTATCATGATAGAATGCCCAGTTCTATCAAAAGATCAAGAGTTATATTTTCTTGCTTATTAAGTACCCATGATTCATACCTAACTGTGAAGAACGACCCATCACATGAATCACTTACTTAATAGCATGGACACCTTTCCAACAATTAAATGCAAATAATATATGTGCCATAAACTGAATAAAAGAAACATCATTACCATAAATTAAACAAAACGTGTCTTTAGGGCATACATTTCCAACATGCATGCATGTGATTAATGGCGGTATGCCATGGTGGAATGGGTGTCAGAGTGTCTTGTGGGCACTAGAAGTGACATTACTACGGATGATCAGTACTAAGACGTTACTAGTTGCACTGGCATAAAATCGTGGTAGACTGATCAGTGATGCAATGTGAGAGCGTGTTGGTTTCGGTTGATGGGAAAATGGGAAGTGAACTGCAAAACGATGCTTCGAGGCAGAGGAAATCCATCAAGAGATGGACCTCGTTGCAATAAGCATGACCAGCGGCCAGTAGTGCAGTTTGGTTGGAGGCCAAAGCGGTATTCAGTTGATGAATGTCCTCGTGAGTCAGAGGACCAAAAGCCTAAATGAAGCCTTGAGGTGGGAATAGCCCGAGATAAAGTTGAGAAATGGTTAGGCTATGAGATTCCGGAGCATGGGAATTTGGTGAGTAGCCCGAGAATGTGATTGTCTTGGGAAGAAAAGTAAGGAAAAGTGAATTTCAAGGACGAAATTCGTTTAAAAGGGGTGGAATGTAACACCAGGTGTTATCGGTGTTAAGATAATGAGAAAGGAAGTGAGAAACTTTCAAAAATGCCCTTGAGAAAGTAATGGATCCTTGAGAAGAAGGGTGCCCTAAGAGAGAGGCATTTTGGTAATTCGGATAGTGGAGTCCAATAAAGGGTATTTTGGTAAATTGAAAATAATTCCTATGTGGAGTTAGGTGTGTAAGTGACTTAAATCTCAAATTTGTATTTATGTGGAGATATATGAGATTAATAATTCACAAAGGGTATTTTGGTAATTTGGAGTGAAATTTCATAAAGGAATTAAATTATGAAAAATAGGGGAAATGATAAGTATTCAATTATTTGAGGAAATAATTAATTTTTCCTAAAATGGTGAATTAATATGGTGATGCCACATGGATGGCTTGGATAGAAACTTAGAAGCCAAGGTAGTCTAGGGATGACACTTGGCAAAGCCTTGTTCAAGTATAAATGGAGATATTTAATTAAATGAAAAAGAAATTATATTTAGTCTTTCAAGCATTTAATGATGAGCTTGATTATGGTAAATTAAATAAATCCAAAGGAAATGGAAAATTAGTCATCCATTAATGTTTGGAAAATGTGGGATTTATTTAAAGGGAAAAGAAATGTTTTATGTCTCTCATGTGATGCATATGAAAATAGTCTCATTTAAGTAAATGAGAAATAAATGAAAAATTCAAGAATCCAATGGGTGAGGTTTATTCTTAAAGGGAGAATTAATCCAAAGGTGGGGATTTAAAGAGAAGAAATGGCATGGATTGCCAAATATTAAAGAGATAAGTGGTTGAGATTAAAGCTTTCAAAACCACATGGATTGTGCTTTCTTTGGAAGGTTGAGATCTTTTCTTGGAAAGTAAGTAAGAATCTAATGGATGAGATTAAAGCCTCCAAAGCACATGGATTGTGTTTGTTATGGAAGGCTAGGATGCATTCTTCCAACTTAAGTAAAATCCTACGGCTAGGATTTATTCTTGCCATGGAAATAAAATAAGTGGATAAAAGAGGAATTTTGGCTATATAAAGGGAGGTGGAGAAGAGGGCTAAGCTTTTTGGCCAAGTGCTTATAGGAAGAAAGGAAAGAATGGAGAAGAAAAGAAGAAGGAAATGAAAGAAGAAAAGGTAATATTTGTTTTGAGTCTTAGTAATAAAAGGTAGACCTTTCTCTCTCTCTCTCTCTCTTTTGTTCTCTTGAAATATGGATTTATTTTGTGTGCAAGGATCTCTTGGGTAGAAGGGATGGGAAGGAAGCTAGGAAGGGTTTTTAAAGCTTCAAAGAATGTTAAGGTAAGGGATAGTCCCAAGAGAGGTGGCTTTGCAAGTAGTAAGTATGCATTTAAACTTTAAATGTGTGCATTGGCATGTTGTTTGTGTTCAAGGACCTATGGCCATGAGGTTGTGTGGGGTAGGGTAGTTTAAAGCCTCAAACCTAGGTGGTTGTGAGGATGTGGAAGCCTTAACCATGTTGCATACTTGGCATCACATGATATGTTTTTGTTCATACTTATTGTCATTGCACCTTTATTGAGCTTAATAGCTCATGAGGTTTTTACCCTCACATATAGGTGCATGAGAAAGTCAAGGCAAAGTGGAATAGCATGGGAATGAAGATCCAAGGGCTTATTATGGCTTATGGAAGCCTATGTTGTTGTGTTTGATTTATGAGATGTAATTTATTTGGTTGGTAACAGCTTGTTAAAGCCTAAGACCATGGGTGTATTTTATTTTTGGAATGTTTTTTTTTTTTTCTTTTGAAATGAGATATTGGCTTACGGCATGTTGAAGCCTAAGTTTTGGTGAAATTCTCATTTTTGGGGTGTGTTGTGGGAAGCACCAAAGAAGTAAAGTAATATGGTTTTTGATTGGAAATGTGGAGATTTTCGATGCATTTTATTGGGGTGTAATTTCTGATAATTTTGGGTTAGGAGGCCCAAGAGAAAAAAAGAAAAAGAAACGGAGTAAAGGCAACAGCCGGGGCCATGCGTGGCCCGTAGGGGGCCACAGCGGGCGGCAAGCAGGCGCACGCTCGCAGGTGTGCGGCCATGCTCGCGCTCGAGCGTGCATTCGCCCTCGGGGGCCGCGCAGCCAGCACACCGCCGGGCCCCACGAGGGACCCGGGCGCTCCAGCAAGCCCCTCTGACCAATTTTTTTTTTTTTTTTTTTTTTTTAAATTTGAAAAATTTGGGGTATTTTGGGGCATTTCCTAATTGATTTTGAGCCCTGATAGAATTTTCAAAATAAAGGGATTTTTCAGTTATTTTTAAGATAAATGCCGAATTTTTGAAAAATAGAATTTTTGAGTTTTTCTCGAATTTTTGGAAAAATCATTGGGTTGATTGAAATGGTGAAATTTATGGAGCCTAGTAAAATTCTTGGATGGAAGAAGAATTAAAATAAATAAGAAAATGGCGATTGGGGCAATCTTAATGGAAATTAAATAGCCAGGTGTAGTAAGGTTAAAGCTCAAATCTGCTAGTGGATCCTGGGGGTGAAGGAAGGGAATGACGAAGCCTAGTTCCCACATAGGGCATTTTGTGTTGAAACATAGTCTACCCTTCACGTAAGGCGGGGCATGTGAGCAATTCGGTTGATTGTTCATGAGTGGCACCCGTAAGTGGGAATGGGGCATCACATATGGATCCTTAAGTTCATTGATGAACTTAAAGTGGTGTCCAACGTTGTTGATCCAATAATAGTTATTGGGACAACAATGGAGCCATCCCGTAAGTGAAGGAACCACAGTCTCATCAATGGATCAAACTTGTATTGCGGCATCACCATATGATAATGGAGATTATCAGCCGAGGTGACATATATAGAGAAAGTATCGACGGATGATAACGTCGCTGATCCCTTGACTAAAGCTCTGTACCAGGAGAAACATGAAAGTCATGTTTGATCATCATGTATAAGATACATGAATGATTGGCTTTAGTGCAAGTGGGAGATTGTTAGTGTAGGTGCTCTAAACCCAATCAGATTGGGCATGTTATACACTGACAATTGTAATCATATTTATTATTTGAATAAGGAGTTATTCAAATTCACAAGAAGTCATTATATTAGTTTCTTGTTATTATTGTAATAACCGAATGAAACTAGATAGAAGTCCATATGATGTATACTGTGATTAATCTATAAAGATGTGAGATGATGCATCACAGTTTCTAAACATCATTAAACGTCCCAAGTCATAGCAATGTCAAGAATGAACATTGACAATTGCGGTAAGACTTTTATGCACTATGTTTTTGCTATGTGATAGTAATGGGGGTCTCACACCCATAAGCATGGGATGCCTAGATAAGTAAATAGGTGACCAATGTTGGAGAACGTGTCACTGGACATGACTCGCCATGAGAATCCATTTTGGTTATATGTTGATAGAATTCTCATACGAGATGGGTGTAACTAATCCTTGGACCTGAGGTTGTCACGGTCATCTCATAAGAAGATCGGTATGCTTTGACATCGTTTCGATTGGCCTAGACAAAGGCTGCATGTGGACGATCGTTGGGCATATCGTGAGGCTTATGGAAATGGGTGCATAACCAAGATGGGACTCGTCTATCCCTTGATACAGGATGATGTATTTAAGGCACTTTCGGTGGATATTCACTTTAAATCCATGGCCATGGTGAAAGAGATCAATAAGAAGTTATTGATTCACTTTTTATTAAGTAAATATATCTGGATGACCGAGGAAAAACTCACATGATCATAATCAAGTAACACATTGCCAGACTTGAGATCACGTAAAATACATTGACGAGATGATCGAATTACATAGTAACCATGCTCGTGAAAGGTTATTTGCGGATTATGAATCCTTCTTAATAATTGGGTAGGCATAACGTCTTGCTAGAGGCCAATCTTGTCTTATGTGTTCATACCGACACATTGCCAACATATTCAGAAGCCTAATGAGTCATACGCAATAGGCACGGTCCCTAGCTTAAACCAGGAGAGCGGATGTATGGTTAAGTGGGACACTTTGGCAAGAAATTATGCCGTCGTAGATTCTCACGAAAAAAGAACAAATAGACGTAATGACGTTGATGTGACGAGGGGTCGTCATAAAGGAAAGAGTTTTCTAAAATGGCAATTGATTAAATTAGCAAAGAGTTTCTAATTTAATAATTTTCTATTTGTCAGAGTAGCAAATAGGAAATAAAATATATTTGGGCTTAAGTTAATATTTGGACTAAATAGGATTTGGGGTAAATATTAAATTAAATATTATATTTGGACTAAATTAGATTTGAGCCAAATATTAAATATTATATTTAGACTAAATTAGATTTGGACTAAATATTAAATAATAAATATTTAGGCTTGAATTAGATTTGGGCTAAATATTTTATAAATAGATTTGGGCCATTTAATTATATTTCTAGTTGGACTAGGATAAGCCCACTTAAAATTCTAGTTTAACTAGGATTAATAGGCTAGCCCAATCCATTAGGGATTAAGAAACCCTAGGATATTTACTCTATAAATATCCCTTTATGGGTTGCTGATGTGCCTAAAATGCAATGGCAAGTGCACCAGTCGATAAAGTAATAGAGTGAATGAGTAAAGTATCGTTCCCACGGGAACTGTTGAAACAAGTACCGAAACAGAGCAATCCTATTCTTTATCTAGAAAAATCAAATTAGAGATAATATCAACTAACTACAAAATAAAGACAAAATAAAGTAAGAAGAATACGACGTATTGAAAATAGCAAAATAAAGAACAATCGGATAGGTTAAAATAGAGAGTTAGGATAGCTAAGGTATTCGATTCACCTACGAGAATGTTGTAATCCTTACCAAATAAGTTAATTAGATGGATTTTACTTACATGTGATGGCGGAATTTCATAACTTATTTATTATCCTTTGGTCCAGGTATAACAAAACTATCGCTAATCACTAATTCTACACTTGGTCCATGTAAAATCAATTAATTAACGACGCAATAAGTTTTGTGAAATTCACTAACTCAAATTACTAATTCAAGCAAATTCAAGTTACCGCAAAGATGAATATTCATACTTGGTCCGTTTCAATATCCAATCCAAGTTATGTGATATGCAAAGCTTAACATAGAATTACTTGGTCTGTATCATCTATGTTCATAAAATCATTTAACAGGTGATCAGGCTGTCAAAACAATAATAACCATATCACATAATCACATGAAATAAACATAAATCAAATTAACCAAAAATAATATCAATCACAACATTGTCTCGTGGCTATCTCGTTACCTTAGCTAACAATAAATTTAGCCAACCATAATAATAGAAATCATCATAACTAAATTCCAGAAAAACATAATTAAAATCCAAGAATTAATTTAAGAACAAAAGAATTAATAATCCAAGAAATTAATTAGAATTCTTCTTCCCCAAAATTGATGATTTTGGTGGTTGTTTTGCTTTTTTGTGAGGATGCAATTTACTCCTTAAGTCCCTCTGTGCGCGTCGTGCTTCTTGTCTTTCAGTTCCTTCAGTTCCGCTGTCGCCTACCAATTTCTTCTTCAATTCTCTGTGCGCTGCTGCCCTCCAAAAATCAAATCCTGTGTGCCATGCAGCAACTCCAAATTAATCCTCTGCTGTGGGCCTCTTCAAGCTCAATCCTTCAGTCCGTGCGTCGCTGCCCAATTCCTAAATCCTTTCCTGTGCGCCTTTGCCGAATTCCTCTCCCTTCACAAAGCATCACATTATTATATATATATATATATATCTATTAAATGCATGCACAAGGTCCACCCTAACCCACACATTCACGCCACTCTCATTCATATATTAATATAATATAAATATATATATCACACACAGCCCACATAACCCCATGTTCACGTTACTTTATATAATATATATATATATATAAATATAAATAGTATAATATGTAATATATCATATATATAAATAATATAAAATATAATATTTAATAAACTCTTATTTATATTAACTTTAATTATATTATAATACTTATTATTTATATTTTTCTTATTTAAATTATACTATTAATTTATAGTATTAATTTTAAAATTAACTTTATAATTTTTTTATTTTATTTTTATTTTTATTTTTTTTATTTTATTTTCTTTTAAACCAAATACCAAACAGTATTCTGGTAAAATAACAAGAAATACTAAAAATTAAATATATACAAAGAAAACTAAAAATACTAGATAATTTTAGATCAAACACATATAAAATACTAAAAACACTATTCAATTATGACCAATAAATGTGTGAATAAATTCTCACATCAAATACCCCCAAACTTGAATTATTGCTTGTTCTCAAGCAAAGAAAAGAAATCATATTCTCAAAACACAAAACTTATATTCGGAATCATTCATCACATTTAAATCCTTTGTTATGCCCACATTTAAATCTTCAATCTAAAATGCAACAATAGCAAATAAAGAAAACTAAGCATACTTACATTCCCAAGTTCCAAAATCCATACAAAATTCTAAACTCAATCATGCTTTGTCATGTACCTTGCACAATCAACTAATGCAACAACCATTATTGCAACCGTTCCTTCTCACTACTACAAACAAAGGTAGCAAAGTAGGGTTCCTTTTTTTTCTCTTTGCTTTTTTTTTTTTCTTTATTTCTTTCTCATTCTTCTTCTTCTTCTTCTTCTTTTTTTAACTAAACGAGTGCATTTTATGCTCCATCTCGTTTTTTTTTTTTTTTTTTTTTTTTTTTGCAGAACGAGTGCATTTTATGCTCCATCTCGCTCAACATTATTCACCCTATTTACTTAAACCCTGTTTAGGCCTAGCTCAGAAGGAACAATTACAAGAAAAGCATTACAGTTATCTTTCATGCATAGTCACACGACTCACACAACTTCACAAAGAATATGTACTTCAATGATCTTAGAACCCAAGTATACTTAATCTTGTTTATAAGATATTGCCTATTCCAAATCAAAGACTCAATGTTAAACACAATAGAGAACCCAAATGCAAATCATGATTCCAAATAACAAGTTCTTCTTATTTTATCTTTCACAAATTTTCTCATTTAGGGGTTGGCCATTTATGCACCTGATATAAGTTTTGCAAAAAAATATTTCAGATCAAAAACACCCAAGCAAAACAATAGCATATATCAACAATTAATAATTCCACCCCCAAACTTATTTAACCCATTGTCCTCAATGTGAAAGAAAAAGAAAAAGGAGAATGAAAAATGAATACTCCCCTGGCCACATAATTGAACACTATGGATACCCAAGCCAGTCCAAATTGAATTAGCTTTATTTTTCTTTCTTTTGAACCTACACATCATCACAAGTATGGGTTATTGGTCATATTTATTAAAAAAAAATGAAAGAATAAAAATAGAATGGAAAAAGAGCTTGGGTTGCCTCCCAAGAAGCGCTTGTTTATAGTCATTAGCTTGACTGTCTTGGAGACTCTAGTTCGGCTCTTGCAGCTGAAGGACTGAGTTGCCCTTCTCGAATCCACCATCTTCATAGTGCTTTAGGCGATGTCCATTAACCTTGAAAGGTTCTTCAGTGTCCTTGAAAATCTCCATAACGCCATAAGGATGTACCTGGTTAACAGTGAAAGGACCATACCATCTTGATTTCAACTTGCCCGGGAAAAGCTTGAGCCTAGAATTGTAGAGAAGAACTTTCTCCCCAATCTTGAACTCTTTCTTATTAATATGCTTATCATGCCATCTCTTAGTCCTATCCTTCTAGATCCGTGCATTCTCATATGCTGCTTCACGACATTCCTCCATCTCATTAAGTTGCAATCTCCTATTAGTACCTGCATCTTGCCAGTCAAAGTTAAGAAATTTTATAGCCCAATATGCCTTATGCTCTAACTCAACAGGAAGATGACATGCTTTTCCAAACACTAGCCTATATGGAGACATGCCAATAGTAGTTTTAAATGCAGTCCTATATGCCCATAATGCATCATCAAGCTTGAAGGACCAATCTTTCCTAGATGCATTTACAGTTTTCTCAAGAATTCTCTTTAACTCCCTATTGGAAACTTCCACCTGGCCACTTGTTTGGGGATGATAGGGTGTAGCCACCTTATGGGTTACCCCATACTTGCGCAAAAGAGTATCAAATTGCTTATTACAAAAGTGTGTGCCACCATCACTAATGATGGCTCTAGGTATGCCAAAACGTGTAAAAATATGTTTCTTTAAGAACTTGACTACCACCTTGGCATCATTAGTAGGACAAGCTATGGCTGTAACGCCCCGCTCCCACTTACGGGAGTTACTCGTGAACAATCACCCGAATTGTCCACCTGCCCGGCCTTTGGCAAAGGGTGGACCATGTTTCAAGACGAAACGCCCTAGGTGGGAACTAGGCTCGTCCTTCCCTTCCCTGAATCCCAGGATTCACTAGCAGAATTGGGCTTTAGCCACACCGCATTGGCTATAAAGAAAATCTCATTCGGACGCCCAATCGCCCTTTTCTCAATTATTTTTAATTCTTTCCCATCTAAGAATTTTCACCGGGCTCCATAAAAGCACCATTTAAATCAATCCCTTGATTGATTACCAAATTTGGAGGAAAAACTCAAATTTTTAATTTTCCAAAATTTCGGCATTTTCTCCAAAAATGCCCGAAAAATCCCTTTATTTTGAAAATTCCTTCGGGGCCCAAAATCAATTTATAAATGCCTCTTAATTTCCCAAAATTCCAAATTTTTAAGAAAAATTGGCCGGCAGGGCCTGCTGGCGCGCCCGGGGCCCCGCTGGGCGCTGGTCGCGCCAGCCGCGCGCCCACGCTCTGGCACGGCCGCCCGTGCGCGCGCGGCCGCGGCAGCCCGCGCGCGCACAGCTGCCCAAGCGGCCCTGCCCGCGCGCAGGCTGCTTCCAGCAGCCTCCTGCTGCCTTCTTCACTTCTTCCCCCCCCCCCCCCTTTTTTTTTTCTTTTCTTTGGGCTTTAAAAACCCATAATTTCCAGAAAAATAAACACCCTTAAATTTTGCCTCAAATCCTTCACTTTTCTCATTCCAAAGCCTCATTTCATAAACAAAATCCATCTTATTTTTATTTATTACAACATGCCTCAACATATGAAAAATACACTTCACCAAAGCTTAGGCTTCAACATGCCATTGGACAAAATCCAATACCTCACTCTAAATGGAAACATACATTTCCAAAATATAAAATACACACATGACCTTAGGCTTGAATAAGCCATCACCAACCAAACAAGTTTACATCTCATAAATCAAACATAACAACATAGGCTTCCATAAGCCATAACATGCACTTGAATCTTCTTTCCATGCTTCTACATGCCATTCCACCATTTCCTTTGCTTTACCATGCTTTCACAACCTACATGTGAGGGTAAAAACCTCATGAGCTATTAAGCTCAATAAGGGTGCAATGCAAAATAAATATGAACATAACAAGTTATATGATGCCAAATGCATGCAAGTGTGGCTAGGTTTCTTTGCCTTCTCAACCCTCCAAGGTTAGAGGCATCAACCCACCATTTCAACCATGTTCTCATACTAACCTATGGCCATAAGTCTCGTGAACATAAAAGAACATGCCAATGCAACATATACATTTATGAAACATATTTACAACCCATTGCAAGGCCACCCTCCCATGGGGCCAACCCTTACCTCTTCTTGAATAATTAAATCTTCACTTCAAGAGAGCTTCCAACATCACTTTCTCCTACCTAAAATGGCATTTCAACAAGCCACTTAATCTTTGCATACAAGCACACCAAAAATAAGGAGAAGAAAGAATACTTGCCTTGATTTTCTTCATCATCTTCTTTCTTTCTTCACTTTCCCTCTATGTAGACTTCTTTCTCTTTCTTTCTTTTCTTCCCTCTTCATTTCTACAAATGGCCAAAAGGGAGACAAGTCTCCCACACTTGCCTTTTTATACTAGTTTTCCCATATTTCAAGAATGCATCCTAGCCATTCACTAAAGGCATAATCCATGTGCTTAAGGGAAAACTAAATCTCAACCATCCAAATTAATAAACAAGACTTCTCTCTTGGAGAAAACACAAGAAGCACAATCCATGCCATTTAGTCTTCTTAGATCTCCACCCTTGATCTTGTCTTGAAATCTCAAAAATAGAATTTCTTTTCTATTTATTTAATTTGGTCATTTTCCCCCATCACATGAGAGACCACTTGAATGACATAAACACTTTCTTTCTCATTTAATAAAATCTCCATATTTTCCAAACATTAATGGATGACCTTTTTCCCATTTTCTTTTTGCATTTATTTAAATCTCATATTTTTCCAAGGCATTAATGGTGACCATTTACCATTTTCTTTTGGATTTACTTTAATCCATATAATTATGCCTCTCATTAAATGCTTACAAGACCAATTAACATTTCTTTCGCATTTAATTAATTCACCCAATTATACTTGAACCACAAATGCCAAGTGTCACAACAAGACACTAACCTTGGCTTCCAAGTTTAATCTCATCTCTCCAAGTGACATTACCACATTAATTCACAACTTAGGGAAAATATAATTATTCTCCTCAAATAATTTAATATCCACCATTTTCCCTATTTCCAAAATTAAATTTCCTTTATGGAATTAAATTCCAAAATTCCCAAATACTCTTTGTGAATTTATTTATCCCATATATCTCCACATAAATACCAAATTGGGATTTTTATTTACTTACACACCTAATTCCACATAGGAATTATTTTTAATTTATCAAAATACCCTTTTATTGGATTTCTCTATCCAAATTAAATACCCTTCTCATGGGCATTCTTAATCTCAAGGATCCATCACCTTCTCAAGGGTATTTTTGGAAGTTTTCTTACTTCCTTTGCTATTCTCTTAAAATCGATTACACCGGGTGTTACAATGGCCTCCACCCATTTGGACACATAATCCACCGCAACAAGAATATATTGATTTTGAGAAGATTTAGGAAAAGGGCCCATGAAGTCAATACCCCAAACATCAAACAACTCACAAACTAAAATATTATTCAATGGCATCTCATTCTTCCTAGACAAATTTCCAACTCTTTGACACCTGTCACAAACAGAAACATAAGAGTGGGCATCCTTGAAAATAGTAGGCCAGTAAAAACCAGATTGTAACACCTTGAATGTTGTTTTGGTAGGGCCAAAGTGACCTCCTACCTCCTTGTCATGACAATGGTGTAGAATCTGACTTACCTCCTCCTCAGGAACACACCTGCGAATTAACTGGTCAGCACAGACCTTATATAAGTAAGGCTCCTCCCACAAATAATGCTTAGCTGTAGAAAGTAATTTCTTCCTTTGTTGATATGAAAGATTAGGTGGAATAACCTTACCAACCAAGAAATTTACAATATCCGCATACCATGGTAAAGGTGAACTCCTAACTGCATATAGGTGTTCATCAGGGAACTCCTCTTGAATAGGGGATGGGTTCGGCTCCGCCATGATTGAAAGCTCCATTCGTGACAAGTGGTCTGCGATAACGTTTTCAGTCCCTTTCTTGTCTCTAATCTCCAAATCAAACTCTTGAAGAAGCAAGATCCATCGAATGAGTCTCGGTTTCGCATCCTTCTTAGCCAACAGGTACTTTAATGCCGCGTGATCTGTATACACAATAACTTTGGATAAAATCAATAAGAATGAAATTTGTCAATCGCAAAGATTACTGTAAGAAGTTCTTTTTCTGTAGTGGCATAATTTTGTTGTGCTTCTGTGAGGGTCCTGCTAGCATAATAAATGGTCTGAAACACCTTGTCCTTTCGTTGGCCTAAGATAGCTCCAACTGCATTATCACTGGCATCACACATAAGCTCGAATGGAAGTGTCCAATCTGGTGCTACCATTACAGGTGCCGTGATCAACTTCTCCTTCAGGGTATGAAAAGCCTGCAAACAATCATCAGAAAAGTTAAAAGGAACATCTTTGGATAATAAGTTAGATAAAGGTCTAGCGATAAAGGAAAAATCCTTGATGAAACGTCGATAAAACCCGGCATGTCCTAAGAAACTCCTCACAGCCTTGACAGAAGTAGGTGGCGGCAACTTCTCAATCACCTCCACCTTGGCACGATCCACTTGAATTCCCTCATGGGAAACCTTGTGTCCTAGCACAATGCCCTCTTGCACCATGAAATGACACTTCTCCCAGTTCAAAACTAGGTTAGTATCCTCACAACGCTATAAAACCAAAGACAGGTTATGTAAACAATCATCAAAGGAAGAGCCAAATACAGAAAAATCATCCATAAATATTTCCATGAAATCCTCAATCATGTCATGAAAGATTGCCATCATGCAACGTTGAAAAGTCGCAGGTGCATTGCATAAGCCAAATGGCATCCTCCTAAATGAAAAAGTACCATAAGGGCATGTGAATGTAGTCTTCTCCTGGTCCTCAGGGGCAATGGCAATCTGGTTGTATCCTGAATAACCATCTAGGAAACAATAGTAATCCCTATCTGCTAACCTTTCCAACATTTGATCAATAAAAGGGAGGGGATAGTGATCTTTCCTAGTGGCATCATTCAGCTTCCTGTAATCAATGCACACTCGCCATCCTGTGACTCTCCTAGTAGGAATCAAATCATTCTTTTCATTTGCAACAACAGTCATGCCACCCTTTTTTGGTACTACTTGAACAGGACTCACCCAAGAACTATCAGAGATGGGATAGATAATACCTGCATTAAGAAGCTTGATCACCTCTTTCTTAACCACGTCTTGCATCATTGGGTTGAGCCTTCTTTGTGGCTACACGGTTGGTTTGTAGTTGTCTTCCATAAGTATCTTATGCGTGCAGATGGAAGGGCTTATTCCTTGAATATCTGATATGGTCCAACCAAAAGCTCTTTTATGCTTCTTAAGCACTTGTAACAACCTTACCTCCACGTCACCTGTCAAAAAGAATGAAATAATCACAGGTAAGGATGAAGAACCTTCTAAAAATGCATATTTCAAATGAGATGGAAGGGCTTTAAGCTCAAGTAAAGGTGGCTCTTCAATGGATGGCTTGGGCGGTTTCATCAATGGTCTCTCTAGCTTCTCATATCTCGGCCCATGCTTCTTAGTATAGGTTTGGCAGGAGGGTGAATTTGCTTCCAACATCTTGACAATCTCCTCATATGCATCATCCTCTCCACCTGTAGTAGTCGTCTTTACTAAACAACCCTCCAAAGGGTCTTCAAACCTGTCAACTTGGAAGCAATCATGCACAACATAGTCAATAACATCAAGTCTATAACAAGTTTGGTCTTCTGCTAGATGCTTGAGAGCCTGAAACACATTAAACGTTACTTGGTCATCTTGGACCCTCAACACAAGTTGTCCTTGCTGGACATCTATCAAAGCTTTACCTGTAGCTAGAAATGGCCTCCCTAAAATAAGGGGAACCTCAAGGTCCTCAATCATATCCAAGACAATGAAATCAACTGGGAATATGAATTTTTCTACCTTTACCAAAACATCTTCCACAATACCTTTTGGATGCTTGATCGATCTATCCGCGAGCTGCAAAGTGATTGTGGTAGGCTTTGGTTCTCCCAAACCTAGTTTCCTGAAAATAGTTAAAGGCATGAGATTAATACTAGCTCCTAAATCACACAAAACTTTATCAAAACAAATATCACCAATAATACAAGGGATAGTAAAACTCCCTGGATCATTAAGCTTTTGTGGCAACTTGTTTTGCACAATGGCAGAGCATTCTTCACTCAGCTTGACTGTCTCAAATTCTGCTAGCTTCCTCTTGTTGGCTAAAATATCTTTTAAGAACTTGGCGTAGCTAGGTACTTGTGTGATAGCATCCACAAATGGAATATTGATGTGCAGCTTCTTTAACATCTCAAACAACTTGGCGAATTGCTCATTTTGGTGCTGCTTGAGTCTTTGAGGGAAAGGCAATGGTGGCACGTACGGCTTGACATTAGGATCTGAAAACTTGATTTTTGGTGACCACTCATACTCACATTTTGCTTCCATCTGGTTTGTCCTTCTTTGTGTTGTCTCAGTTTCTTTTAGTTTGGTCTCATAAGATTCCCTTGGTGGAACCACTTCTCCTTGGATCATCCCCTCTTGCTTGCTCACTGGTTTACTTGCTTTGGGTGGATCCTACAACTCCTTTCCACTCCTTAGCATGATGGCATTTGCTTGCTCTCTTGGATTGGTCTCTGTGTTGCTTGGTAGAGAACCTTGGGGCCTAGAAGAAAGCATCTTGGCAATTTGCCCAACCTGTACCTCCAAGTTTCGAATAGATGCCTCCTGGTTTTGAAATTTAGTTTCCATACCTTGGAATCTTGTCTCAGCAGTATTTACAAACTTGGTCATCAACTCCTCCAAGCTTGGTTTCTTTTCTTGTTGTGGCTAGAATCCAGAAGGTGCTTGATGGTTTATGGCATTATGATTGCTCCATGAGAGGTTAGGGTGATTGCGCCATCCTGGATTGTAAACATTGCTGTATGAATTATGTTGTTGACGATGGAGATTCCCTACAAAGTTAGCAGATTCTGACACATTTGCAAAAGTATTCCCCATTTGGCACTCTACTGAACCGTGTCCTACTGCTCCACATAAGTCACAAGTGATGCTCCTGGTAGGCATGGATAGGTTGCATAAATTGTCCAACTTTGCATTAAGGGCGGCCACTTGAGCAAATAAAGAATTGATGTTGCTCACTTCATGTCCTACTATCGGTCTCCTCATTGGTAACCTGTCAGCTTGCCATTGATAACTATTAGACGCCATTTCATCCAACAACTCATAAGCTTCATCAGGTGTCTTCCTCATAATGGTACCTCCTGCAGCTGCATCAATCATAGAACGATTAGTATAAGATAATCCATTATAGAAAGTTTGTACCTGAAGCCACACGGGTAATTGGTGGTGTGGACATTTCCTTAACAACTCCTTGAAGGGCTCCCAGGCTTCATACAATGTCTCCATCTCAAACTGCACAAAAGTAGTGATATCATTTCGCATCTTTGCAGTTTTTGATGGTGGAAAGTACTTAGCTAGAAACTTCTAGGCCATAACATCCCATGTGGTGATAGAACCTGGTGGAAGTGAACTCAACCATGCTTTCGCCTTGTCTCTCAATGAGAATGGGAACAATCTTAGGCGTATAACATCATCAGAGACTCCGTTATGCTTGAAAGTATCACAAATCTCCAAGAAGTTGGCGATGTGTGCATTTGGGTCATCATTAACGGAGCCACCAAATTGAACCGTGGCTTGCATCATTTGGATGATTGCAGGGTTGATCTCAAAGTTGTTAGCTTGTACTGCCGGCCTATGAATACTTGAGGCAATGCCAATAACGGAAGGTGATGCATAATCCCTTAATGACCTCTGGGCTCCTATATTTTGATCTTCTTCTTCCATAATCTCTTTTTGTTGGTTATTCAATCTATGAAATGTTCTTTCAATTTCCGAATCAAAATCTATCAACTCAGATTTTCTAGCACGGGTCATCCATGAGATCCACCTAAAATAAATAAATAAATAAATTAATAAATAAATGAATGAATGAATTAAATAAATAAATAAATAACTATAAAATTAAAAAACAGAAATTGATTCCAGATTAAAGTAAGAATTGCAAATCTCAATATTGTTAACAAACAGTCCCTGGCAACGGCGCCAAAAACTTGATGTGCCTAAAATGCAATGGCAAGTGCACCAGTCGATCAAGTAATAGAGTGAATGAGTAAAGTATCGTTCCCACGGGGACTGTTGAAACAAGTACCGAAACAGAGCAATCCTATTCTTTATCTAGAAAAATCAAATTAGAGATAATATCAACTAACTACAAAATAAAGACAAAATAAAGTAAGAAGAATACGACGTATTGAAAATAACAAAATAAAGAACAATCGGATAGGTTAAAATAGAGAGTTAGGATAGCTAAGGTATTCAATTCACCTATGAGAATGTTGTAATCCTTACCAAATAAGTTAATTAGATGGATTTTACTTACATGTGATGGCAGAATTTCATAACTTATTTATTACCCTTTGGTCCAGGTATAACAAAACTATCGCTAATCACTAATTCTACACTTGGTCCATGTAAAATCAATTAATTAACGACGCATTAAGTTTTGTGAAATTCACTAACTCAAATTACTAATTCAAGCAAATTCAAGTTACCGCAAAGATGAATATTCATACTTGGTCCGTTTCAATATCCAATCCAAGTTATGTGATATGCAAAGCTTAACATAGAATTACTTGGTCTGTATCATCTATGTTCATAAAATCATTTAACAGGTGATCAGGCTGTCAAAACAATAATAACCATATCACATAATCACATGAAATAAACATAAATCAAATTAACCAAAAATAATATCAATCACAACATTGTCTCGTGGCTATCTCGTTACCTTAGCTAACAATAAATTTAGCCAACCATAATAATAGAAATCATCATAACTAAATTCCAGAAAAACATAATTAAAATCCAAGAATTAATTTAAGAACAAAAGAATTAATAATCCAAGAAATTAATTAGAATTCTTCTTCCCCAAAATTGATGATTTCGGTGGTTGTTTTGCTTTTTTGTGCGGCTGCAATTTACTCCTTAAGTCCCTCTGTGCGCGTCGTGCTTCCTGTCTTTCAGTTCCTTCAGTTCCGCTGTCGCCCACCAATTTCTTCTTCAATTCTCTGTGCGTTGCTGCCCTCCAAAAATCAAATCCTGTGTGCCATGCAGCAACTCCAAATTAATCCTCTGCTGTGCACCTCTTCAAGCTCAATCCTTCAGTCCGTGCGTGTAACACCCCAAATTTCTTGAGCGTGTTTTGACTTAGGATTTCGAGAATATAAAAAGTTTTCATATCACAATAGCTATCATACATCACACAATATCCCAAAAATCCAAATTTACACCTTCTCAGCTTAACAAACCTAATAATCGAATAGCTAAGACAGACGTTAAAATCTCTAATGCGGAAGCTAGATCGAACCTGATATGGTTCACAACCATAATACTTTATTTATCATAAAATTGTTCAAGACGTTTACAAAATGAATTACATGGACATCATCTCTCGTAAGATATAACTGAACGTCTTAAACATATCCAAGACATACATAGGTTCGCATATAAATGAAAATATTCTAAACATGCTATAGACAGCAAACTAAACTTATTCTTCAGCTACCTCCTTTCCCTTAGAGCCGCTCGTCGAACCTGGAACGTTTGAATATTTCAGGGACATAGTCCAATTAGAAGATGAATCTTCTAGCGAGAAACTCCAAAAAAAAAAATAGTTTATATCGATGCATGATCAGGTATAAAATGTATGAGAAGACAACGAGAACTACTCCGAAGTGCCTCGTGAACATGTTAGCCTCCTCCAACGAGAGCTTTCTCAATGGCGCACGCATAGCACCTCTCTGGAGGTCCCTAACCATGTCACTTCGGCCCGACCTTATAGCACTCATGCAAGCACCACATCCGTTGTCCCTTAGGCTCACGATCTTCCCCACGAGAGCTTTCTCGATGGCGCACGCATAGCGCCTCTCGAGGGATATCCGACTTTTGCCCTCGGCCAACAACAAATAGGTACAACAGTATGGCCACACGAATTTTATAAATGCAACAGTTAAAAAAAGCCAACAGCATATATTTTTCAAAAAAGTACAGTTCATATATGCAACATGATTTCACGTAAGAGAATAACAAGCGTTTATGTGTAAGAACTTCACGAAACACGTCTCATGCAATAGAAGTCTCTCATAAGAGAATAAAAAATAGGATTTAGAGTATAGGAGTCTCACCTTGTTGGTTTATCTCTTAAATGGTACGGTTTCACTGCAAACGGCCTAGGTTTCTGTAGAAAACACATGTTTTGGTAAACCTAAACTCAAATATTTTTACATAAGGTTGAAGGGTATTAAATTAGGGGTATAAATAGAAACTTTGGAGAAAAATAAGCCCCTCACGCGCAGGCATTTTTCGGCGCGTGTAACTCACGCGCAGGCAGCAGATTTCAGACAGCAACGCCTCGGTTTGGTATTTCGGTCATATCTCCCTCGTTTTAACTCCGATTCGACCCCCGTTTGAACCTACGCGACCCTCTCTTCCCCCTTTACAGGATTATCAAAAAAATCGGACTTACCTTGCTTTTTTGCTAACTGATTTTGGTGAATTCCGGCGAAGACCCGCAACTCCAACGAGGCTCGTTCTCCGCCGCTCTCTTCCCGCTTTCTTGCCGAACTCCCTTCTCTCTCTCTAGAGCAAGCTCCTCCTCTTAGAGTGCTTCACTCCTCAAACTTGGTTGGAATGATTTGTGAAGAACCCATGGTGTCTTTTTATAGATTTCTCCAACCAATCACATTATGCCACTTGTCAAAATCTTAGCCATGGACTCCAAAGACTCAAAGCCATAATTGAGTGGCTTTTGAAATCCAAAACTAGAATGAATTGAACTTTTAGAATCCAAGTTAAAACCCCAAACTTCTTTCAAATAACACTTTGGCCCTTATTTCAAGTCCTCAACTTCAATCTTTTACCACATAAGCTCTTAATTTCATCCTTATTTCGTTTGGATAATTTTCTAATTACAATTACACCCTCAAACATCAAATTTATCGAGATACTTAAAATCCCAAAATTAATAACTCAAAATTACTGAATATATATAATTTTTTGGAAGCCCCTTACCATCATTCGGTCTTTTTAGGCTACAACTTAGCTTAACCGAAAACCATTTCTGATTTGATTTCTTTCAGCGTCATAAATCTCGCCTCGAGACGCTCATCAAAAATATACCTTTAACCTTAGGTATCTAAGCTCTAGGGTACTCCCTACGACTAATTTGGTCATTCGTTGCCAATTCAAACATATTTTCGATATTTTAAACTCACTTAAAATACGTGGCATCTTCACAAAAATATGGAGTATTATAGTGCGCCGCTGCCCAATTCCTAAATCCTTTCCTGTGCGCCTCTGCCGAATTCCTCTCCCTTCACAAAGCATCACATTATTATATATATATATATATATCTATTAAATGCATGCACAAGGTCCACCCTAACCCACACATTCACACCACTCTCATTCATATATTAATATAATATAAATATATATATCACACACAGCCCACATAACCCCATGTTCACGTTACTTTATATAATATATATATATATAAATAGTATAATATGTAATATAGTATAATATGTAATATATCATATATATAAATAATATATAATATAATATAAAATATAATATTTAATAAACTCTTATTTATATTAACTTTAATTATATTATAATACTTATTATTTATATTTTTCTTATTTAAATTATACTATTAATTTATAGTATTAATTTTAAAATTAACTTTATAATTTTTTTCTTTCTTTTTATTTTTATTATTTTTTATTTTCTTTTTATTTTTATTATTTTTTTATTTTATTTTCTTTTAAACCAAACACCAAACAATATTCTGGTAAAATAACAAGAAATACTAAAAATTAAATATATACAAAGAAAACTAAAAATACTAGATAATTTTAGATCAAACACATATAAAATACTAAAAACACTATTCAATTATGACCAATAAATGTGTGAATAAATTCTCACATCAGTTGCCCAAAATTAATGGTTGGTTGTGTGTTTTTTCGAGAGTTGAAAAACGAATGTCATTCACTCTTCCCCGTTTCTTTTTAGCATCGATTTGAAACATAAGCATTCTTTTTTGTCCATACACAAGTCACAAAAAGGAGAAGGAGCTAGCACTCTTATTCTACTCTCCTTGCCAACAGACGCGTGTTGCGCATCACAAGTTAGAGGCCGGATGCTTAGACGGTTCGAATCCGCAAATGACTCGAACATCTAAAGGTTAGATTTATTTTATTTGTATGTGAATGATTTGATTTCGACGTTGATCCAATCGTTGGGATCGGGGTAAAGTTCAAAATGTTTTGAACTACGCTGCTTGCCCCCATAACGATCTTCCTTTACTTTCAGTTTTCCCTCATTATCGGGCTATGTGTAGGAGAATGGGCTTGTTTTCCCTCATTGTCGAGCTACGCGCAGGATAATGGGCATGTTTTTCTCCTCGTTGCCAAGTTGTTAACGGGACAACATGCCTTTTGTTTTTACCTTGTTATTAGGTTGTTAATGGGACAACGACCTTTTGTTTTCACCATGTTGGCGAGATCTACACGAGGCAACAAGCTTGTTTTTCTCCTCGTTATCTAGCTATAAGCAGGGCAACAAGTCTTTTTTGTTTTTACCTCGTTGTCGGGCTATAAGGGGGACAACAAGCCTCAAGTTTTTCACCTCCTTGTCAAGCTATAAGTAAGGCAACGAGCTTGTGTTTTCCTCATTGCTGAGCTATGTGCGTGACAACGGGCTCATTTTTTCCTCATTGTTGGGTTGTAAGCGGGACAACGAGCTTGTGTTTTTCTCGTTGTCAAGCTATGCACGAGGCAACGAGCTTCATTTTCTACTCGTTGCTGGGCTATAAGTGAGACACCAGACCTTTTACTTTTCCCTCATTACCGGGCTATGCGTGGGCCAACAGGTTTGTTGAGAATAACTTTTGTTGCATGTGTCCAAGGCGATTTATTTTTCTTGTTGGCATTATTGACCCCTAGACATCTTAACAGACTTGTTTATCATAATGTCGTGACTCCCCAGTTTTGTTTGTATATGCTTGCTAGAATTATTGGCGTAATGCCTACGTTTGTAATTAAAAAGAATATCCATATATTTTGTGTTCGTGATTCGGAGTAATGCCTACGTCCACAATTAGAATACCCATATTTTTTTCGCAATTCGACATAATGTCTACATCAAAAATTAGTTTTATTTTTGCGGTTCGGTGTAACACCTATGTCCGCAATTAGTTTTATTTTCGTGGTTTGACATAGTACTTACATCTACGATTAGTAAGAAAATCCATATTTTTGTTTTCGCAGTTCGACGTAATGCCTACGTCCGCGATTAGAAAGAATATGCACATTTTGTTTTGGCGATTCAATGCAATGCCTACATTCGCAATTAGAGTACTTATATTTTGTTTTAACGGTTCAACGTAATGCTTACGTCAACAACTAGAAAGAATATTCATTTTTTGGTTTTGCAGTTCGGCGTAATGCCTAGGTCCACAAATAGAACATTAATAGTCTGTTTTCATGGTTCGATGTGATGCCTACGTTCGCAATTAAAGGGCATCCATATTTTTTGTTTTCACAATTTGGCATAATGCCTACGTCCGTAATTAGAAATGAATCCATATTTCCATTAATCTCTCATGTTATCTTCTTTGAGTTTGGTTTCCAATACACCCCAGGAGACTGTTTACAACACTCAACAAAGCACCCGTTGAAAAATTAACAAAATCAGATGGCCTATCACAACACTTTGCACTTGAATAACCGTTTCCTTTAACTTTCTTCTAAAGCAACAGTTGATTCAATATGGATTCAAACAAAATCCCAGGATTGTAGCAAGAGTGACAACTTAGGTACATGAAGGGCCTTTTCAAGTGTCTAAAAATTTGAAAAACTGGACATGTTTTCCCCTTGAAGCACTTCCATATATAAACAGAGGAATTAATGGGGAATTCACGAGACCCAGAGGGCCTATAAATTCAAGAATCTGCATGCCCTAGTTTTTATGGATCTAGCAAGAGTGTAACACCCCCTCTTCTAGAACTGTCGCCGAAGAGGTGCTACTAGAAGAGAGACAAAATAAATACTCACTAAAAATTTGAAAATCTGGAATCATTAATAAAATTGACTAACTGAACACATCCTAACTGAGAACATCTCAGTCGTACTGTAACAACTATGAACTGTCATAAACTGAAACAATAAATACTGGCTAAAAATCCCTCATCTAAACATATTCTAGAAATCTCAAGACATGAACAACTCCCAGAAATCTTTTGTTTTTGAGCAGCTACCTGTACACACCCTACTGCCTGACACTGCTAGACCCAACGTCTAGAACCGCCCTGGAATGGTGAAGAATACAAGGTGACCCACAAGGCTTAGCAAGTAATAATCATGAAATAAAACTGTAGCTGAATCAAGGAATATCGATACTCATGAAGTATTAATTGATCTTGCACTGAGGGATTATTCATCAACTGTATAGCTACACATATATGATAAATGTTAATGCACATAATCTAAAACTAAAATTGAACTGTAACTGTACTGTGGGCCTTGCGCCCCTAGCCCCCTGGTTGACACCAGGCGAGCGAATCTAAAACTGAATCTGAAACTGAACTGTGAGCCTTGCGCCCCGCGGACTAAGCTGCCTCATACAACGCAATGCACATAGACATGCTTGCACACAATATGAAGTTCTCCACATAAAGTCGTGCTCCATGCTCATACCAAGATATATGCACATAAAATCATGCATGCGACATAACAATGCTAAGCACAAGATATAACCTTCATCAAACTATTGGATTCATCAAACTATTGGATTGTATAACTATTAGGACTCTTGATTAATGGCATAAGCATGAGAGATTTATCATATTCTGATGTGGGATTTCAATATTTATGAATATTTATCCTTGCATTCAAATAATGACTTGCATTCGTATAATAACTTGCATTTGGATATACTTAGGATCACATTTGAATATTAGATAGAGTATTCGGATATGAGGCTTTTAGATACGAGGGTATTCGAATATCATATGCTAGCATTCGGATATTAGGCTCACATATTCGGATATGATTCAAGTCATTCGGATGTGAAATGCTCCATATTATGAGACATATTCGGATATCATTATCTTGTGTTCAGATATAAGGGAAAGCATTAGGATATTGTATATGACATTTGGATATCACATATATTTGCATATTTGAATATTGGCAGATGCATTCGGATATCAGACACAATTATCAAACAAAACCATCCAGATGTGGGGCATTTCATTCGGATACCTGAACCATCTTATTAAATAAAACATATGATATTAGCATTCTTGTTCTGATACAAACCTACCATAGCTACACCATTCTGAAAGAAACTTGAGAAAACAAATCCCAATCGATATGAAACAATCTCAAGAATGATTCAAAGATCGTATTGGAACAAATCGTTGTAAGGAAAAATACAAGACTTGCCCAATAAAACAAGAACTCACTGGACACATATACATATATATATTGACTGCGATAAAAATCTGAGAACTTGCCTCTAAAAGAAAAAGAGGTTGTAGGAACTTGCAACCCAAAAGAAAGAAGAAATAATAGGACTTGCACTCTAAATGGGAGAAAGAATAATAGAACTTGCAATCCAAAAGGGAGAAGGAGTAATAGAATTTGCAATCCAAAATAGAGAAGGAAGGAGTAATGGAACTTGCAATCCAAAATGAAGAATGAGTAATAAAACTTGCCTTATAATTCTTGATTGGACTCGAATTTTGCAAAACAACTTCTCCTACAACTTCTTGGGCTCTCTTCTTTTTCTTGTGGCGTGAAGAAAAATATAAGCTCTATGGGTATATATATAGAGGAGAAATCCATAAGTCCTAATCCTTTATCAATTTCAACTCCTAATCCTTTATCAATTTCAAACTCCTAATCTTTTATCAACTTCACAATTTCAAACTGTTAATATCCTCTCGCACGAATTTATCTTCAAATCCTCTTATTTTTTTCTTAATTATCTTCCCATTTATTATTTCCTAAAATCCAAAATTCCACATAATCTAAATCCCATTTAATACTATCCTCACAATTTAAAATTATATGCACCCAAGTCCTCGTCCAATTCGGACTCCAACTCTAATTGAAATTTATATTTGCTCATTATTTTACATGTAAAATATATATAGTTGTCCATTCTCCAACTTCAATTGTAATTCACCTCTCCCAATCCAATCTTCTACTTAACACCTTAATCGTTATCCAATATGTATACATGTAATAATCCTCATTTTGCTATCATACAACATCTAACATATATCTATATATAAATACCTTTTCAATACAAATCATACTCCCATCTTACTTTAACTTCTCAACATAAATCATAATCTCATCTTACCTTGGCTTCTTAAAATAAATCACAATTCCATCTTATTTTGATTTGCAACATAAATCATAATCCCATCTTACTTTGACTTTTCAACATAAATCCTAATCCCATCTTACTTTGATTTGCAACATAAATCCTAATCCTATCTTACTTTGACTTTTCAACATAAATCTTAATCCCATCTTACTTTGCCTTTCCAACATAAATCATAATCCCATATTGGTTTGGTTTCTAACATAAATCATAATCCCATCTTAATTTGGCCTTTCAACTTGAATAATAATCCCATATTACTTTGGCTTTTCCACATAAATCCTAATCTCATCTCATATTGGTTTCCAATCCTAATCTCAATTGTAAATAATTTGTTTTTCAACAATCCTAATCTCTCATGTATTCGGCCCATTATTTATCTTTCCAAATATACCCTTATTATATCACATGCATATTCCTCTTTTTTCTAATTCTCAAAATTACCCTTCTTATACTCTTTCAAAATTTTTGCATAATCTAAAATTCTACTTAAACAAAAAATTCCAAACACATGTAAACAAACTTCAATAAAAACTCTAGGCCCTCTAACGGGTCATTACAAAGAGTATTCAAATTGGGGCTGGACGAAGTGGATAATCTTGTCATTCTTCTAGTAACTTGTGGACTTTCCTCTAGGTACATGTCTCCAAAAATGTAAAAAATCCAAACTCCCAATAGATATAAGACCCTTTTTAGGCGCGTTGAACACTTCTGATCAATTAAACCCTTGAAAACACTTACTAATTGACTGATCGAAATTTTTTCCCCACGAGTCACCGAAGATATTCTCTGAAATCTCTGCAAGAATCACATCACAATTCCTCCTTTACCAATTACCAGACCAACCTTGTTATTAGGTATATCAATCTTTTTGCTTGTTCCCTGATAACCATATGGAACTGGTATTGATGAGGGAGCCATGCTTGAAATCAAAGGCTTCTATCCTGCAATATCAATGGAATCAAACCCCCTACGATCATTCTCAACTGTAGGAGTCTTAGCTTCAGTGTTGTTGGGCAATGATCTCCTGTGTGTGTTGTTTGGCGAGGTGGATCTCAACCGAAAGGGACAGGATGCTATTGTAAGACGGTGATGCATTGCCTAAATCCGGCAACAGAGAGGCAATCTGGGCAAAGAAGCCAATGGATCGACGCACACCGACAGATGGCGAAGTTATGGCCGAGAAGGGATGGTCCTCGCTGACGACCGTCTTTTGCTTTTGCCTCAGCCAGGTTTGCCATCGGCTTCTCCATCGTTACCGCCCTCACCTCTCGTTGCTTCATCATAACTGTTGCTTCATTTTCGTTTGGTCTTCTACGGACATCGCCTCTCGTATCATCCATTTGGGGCTTCTGGAATTTGCCCCCTTTTTTCCAGGGAAGCTTGCAAAAGCTTCCCATTTAATATTACCTATATATAGGGGTGAGCAAAAGTTTTGGTAAATTGAACTGAACCGACAAGTTTGGTTAGTTTGATTCAATTTTTTAAAGGAAGCGGTTTGGTTCGGTTATCTCTTTTCCTAAAAATTGGTTATTCAGTTCGGTTCGATTATTTTGATATAAATAATCAAAAAATCGAACCAAACTGAATTGTGTAGCTATAACCCCCCCTACCAAACCGAACTAGCCACACTCTCACGCGGGCGCGACACCCCAACCGAACCGTACACCCCCCACATGACACCTGAATCGATAGCCTTCTCCATCCCTCGCCTCACAATGGTATCGGTCTTCTCTTCGTCCCTTCTATCTCTCTCTCTCTCTCTCTCTCTCTCTCTCTCTTTTGCCATTTCATCCTTTCTCCTCGTCCGGCACCGTTAAGGATAGCTCCTCTGACATATGTACTCCAATCCTCGTATTGGTGGTTGTTGTAGATTAGGCACTACAACCATTGGCCACAATGCCTCGTCTCTTTGTCCCTTCTCTCTCCCTCCACCATCCCTCGCTGATGGCGAAGATGAAGACAAAGGCCAGAGATGAAGACGAAGACGACACCAATGGTCCATTCAGTAAGTTTTTCGGTTATTTATATTTTACATTGAAACCTAGATCTTACTAAAATCCAACTATTAGATGCTTTTGATTTTTAGGTATGTGGATCATAGTGGTTGGGGAATCTGATGATCAGTTAAGAGGGCCGGCAGCAATAGCAAGGCTGGACTAATGTTTGGTCTCTTGGTTATTTTGTGTTTCAGTTCGATTTTTGGCTCGGTTTGGTTATCACGGTTTAGGTTTCGGTTAGTTTGATTTGTTGGGATTAGTCGATCGGTTCAATTCGATTATTACAGATGGCTCGGTTTGGTTCGGTTCATGATTTTTAGTCAGTTCGGTTGGATTATAACCAATTGCACACCCTTACATATATATATATATAATATAACATTGAGAGTTCTTTTTTTACATACTCCGCCAGGTTTCCACAAGAGAATTTTCAAACAACACACACGCACGTATATATATATATATATGTATATATACGTAATTGCCTCTGGCATTTTTTTCATTTTTTTCACATAAAGCAATAATTGAAGAACAAAACGGTGGTAGGTACTTAAATATTAAACAAAAAATCATACCATTAATGAGATTATCACATACGTGTAATGTCTTCTTTCTCAATTGATTTGATTAGGCTTTGTGTGGCTTGAGATTGTGTGAGAGCCGTTATCATAGGCTTTTTGGACATTTCTCACAGACGGTGCTATTTGTTGTTGCATAGATATAATAATAAATTTGTTTGAATTGAAACGTCATCGTTAAGCTGCTTAAGCTTGCCTAAAAGAAAAAAAAACAATAAGAGAGCGCGAGAAGGTCCATGTGCAAGCATTTTGATGCTTAAGTCAGACATTAAAAATAATTAAAACTATATTGGAACTAGTATCAAAGGTGTTCCTTTTCAAGAATAAGTGCCTGCTTATTTATAGAATATGAATTAATCTTAATTAATACGAGATTAGGAGTATTGTAGATAGCGTTTATCTTGACTTTTTCTAATCTTGTTAGAATTAGGGTTCTTATATTTTGGAACCCATTGTTATGGATGACGTCTATCTCTTGTAGATAACATTTATCTTGCCCTCTTTAGGGATACAATTTCTTATGGTTAATGTTTATCCCAATATTCTAAAATCCTCTTTGAATTAGAATTCTTTATGGATAATTATTTGTTCTTTTCTTGGAATATTCAAAGGAATTTTTGAATGTCACAGTTATCTAGTTTGCGCGTTTGTGTGGGACCCATAACATATGGAAAATTTATACCTTTTAGCCCAAAAAAATTATTTTGAGCTTTCATGACACAACAATTTCTAAAAAAGGCCTAAGACCTAGATGACCCTGAAAAGCCTTCCAAGCAAGAGTCTCCCGAAGAATTCGAAAAGTCTTCGGACCAACCAAGCCCTCGTTCTTAAGCCCAAGACTCATCCAAAGAGTCTTCCAAGCCTAGGTCTCCTGATGACCTAGAGTCTTCGAAAAGACCTCATCTGAATGATTCTTTTATAGGGCATCTCATCCCCAAAGGTACCTTCAGGCCCTTCATCCCTCATTCGCTTCATTTTTCCCCGAATAGTCGAGTTACACTTGCATGCCATGTGTCTGTGGCCCCTACCATCAACACCCATAAATACCCTCGGGTACACTCCAAAAAGCATAATGAGAAAGAGGACCTAGATCCAAAACCCAAAAACTCAGACCCAAGTTCGATACTAAACTTATCTGAAGATTCCCATTTGGAGATACTCACCCAAAGCTTCACATAACATACATACATCCATACGTCACTATGTATCATGACATCATCTGACTTAGGCATCGGAGGACCTGCGTAGGGGAGCTCCTCATGTGCCTTCTGACTGTGCTTGTGTTGTAAACCCATTCGAAGACTATCTAACTGAAGACCTAAGTCTTTGGGGATAAAGTCTCTTGAAGACTTAGGCCATCATCTTTGCTCTCTCAGACAACAGATCAAGTCTCACCTTGAGAATTTTGCTCTAACAACGGATCGAGCCACATTCCATTCATGCGTCCGTTATTCCCCTTTGTCGGCATGGATCTTACTCCCCATCTCTTCATCGGGCTCTGCCAAGTTGTTTCTTAGGAAATAAATTTAATTGTTATATTCCAACAACAATTATGCAACACCAAAAATCTATAAGTAACATTATTTAATGAATAACCCATAAAAGCAAAACCAGTTGTTTTAAGGCCTTTTTTTTTAATTAATAACAAAATTCTCCTTAGCTAAACACCCCTGCACCTTGAAATATTTAAGGTTAGCCTTTTATTTTTCCACAATTTATAAGGGGCTTTATCTGATTTTTTGTATGGAATTCTATTTAGAACATATGATGTTGAATACAAAGCATCACCCATAAGTTTAATTCTTAGGCAAATTACGAATCATATCTATAATGTTCTATTTTTTTTTTTTTTTTGTCTAATATTCCCTTAGACTTGGGTGTATATAGCTAGGGAGGTGTTTGTTGATGAATAATACCATTCATTTCACAAAATTCATTGGAAGTTGTTGTTACTTGGTTACAACAATAAAATTTATTTCTCTTAACGAATAGGTCAAACAAAGTCCATGTAGAGTCACAAGGTCCAAGGCACCATAGGAGGGTTAGTAGGTGACAAGCTCAATTCATTGTCTGAGAGAGCTAGAAGGTTGGGAGTCTCTGGGTGGCTACTGATGGTCTCCGAGGGCCTTGCTCCCCGAAGAGTTTTTGGATGGCTGATCTTCCCCAAGGTGGCATTGGAAGCGTCTGGAACATAGAAACAATTAGAGGGACACTCCTTACACGGGCCCTCCGATGCCTAAATCAAACAATAGTATCTTGAAGCAAAAGTGTGAATGTATGTATATTGTATGTTGTATGTACGTTATGAATGAATCTTCTAAATAGTTGTCTCCCGAAGGGTTTTGTGTGGTTCAGGGTATAAGTCTTCGGGTTTAGAGTCTGTGTGTGAGAGAGAGGTCTCAAAGGATCCAAAAAGGTATATTTGTTGTGGAATGAACGAGTATTTATAGACACTTGATGATGGGGTCGAATAAAGTTGGATCGAATAAAGTTGGAGGGCTTGAAGGTACATTCAGAATCAAAGTCTCTTGATGAATATCCTTCGGAGCCATCGAATGACTTGGGCTTGGGAGATTCTAAATGAGTATTGGGCCTTGGAAAATGCTAAGGCTAGACCATCTTGGAAACTTTCTGAAGGCTATGAGAGACTCTTGTCTCGAAAGACTCTTTAGGATCATTCGAGTCTTTAATCTATTTGGAATATTTTTATAAATTTTAAGATTTTTAGTTTTGAATTTCCTAACAACCCCACCACATAAGCACATTCACCTCCTTTATTAGATTGCAAAATTTTAATTTCTTTTCTAATTGATTTTCAACCTTACTCTTATAATTTCTAAACTTATCAAATAATTTAATTTTAACGTTAATAAAATAAACATAACAATATTTCAAAGAAATCATCTCAGTGTCGAAACACTATTATAATCACATATGTCACTACTAATCAATTGTAATAATTTTGTTTCTTTTTTCTACTGATTTAAAACCTTTTTCTAAGTTGTTTAACCTGCTTAAAAAAGATCACATTTTCCTTTTGTAATAACCCTAGATTTTGGAATAAGATCTAATTTCATTATTGTTTTAATTGATAGAAATGAACATGCCCAAGTCTTCTACTGTGCCAAATATACATAACAGAAGATTGCATATCTCCAATTGACAAAGAATGATTAGAAGGAATTACATTAAGCTTAAACAGAGCATCCCATAAATGACCTCTTCTAACAACAGAAAATTCCATCTCACAACTCCATTGGATTAAAAAATGACTCTATAACCCACCCAGTTGAATTAATAAACATGCTCTAATTAAATTTTTTTTCTTATTTCAAGAATATGACAGACTCCATCATCTAATATAAGAAATTTTCCAGATCACAGTTCTACTTCTTGTGGCTCACATTTGGTAAGAAAGAATTAATTTTTTGACTGTCAAAGCACACATGAATTGAACATTGGCTGGCTCCAAAATCTCTATCCACCAATCATGTGAATTGAAATACATATTTAATTTTGGACTCCATGAGCACGTGGCTAACTAAATTAAAGGATAGAGACAAGTCAACAACTAAAACTTTAAGAAATGGATCTTATTTTTCATCAAGCTAGTGTACAATAAAGACTCATTCAAAACTTATTCTCAAGAAATGGTTCCCTTTTTTTTTTTAATATTTTTGCTAAAACACATCAAATACTCAAAAAGTGTAATTTACCCATTTAAAAATTGATCATTTTCCAGCGTCAGCTGCACATCCTGCTGCCTAATTCTGGTGTTAGTAATTGGTTTGGTGTGCAACTTAAACATGGATTAATTTCCTTGAGCAGCTAATGCTCTCTACAGACAGATTACAGAGTCCATGATGCAAATGCAAACTTCACTCAAAAATCAAATCAAACAGGTATGCCCAATTCTGAAATCTTCATTATCCTTTTGTTCATGGCAACCCTCTGCTGTCGTAGAATTGATGTCATTGAAGCAACCTAATAATAAAACACAAAGACTTGAGTAACACCAAGCAATATGAGTCCAAAATAAGAGAATGACATTAAATTAATTAATGTTCATAATGAACTTGCCTCTGCTCTAAGCCTCAAAGCCTCCCTCCCAGGGATTTCTCGCAATCCTTCCATCAGTTCTGCCCCAAATATATATACATATATATATATAAGAATATCAGTATTTTGTACGTAACATTGCTGAAATGAGAACCAGAAACAATATATAGGATGCACGTACACGAAAATATGCCAAACAACCAAAACTTTTTGAGTGAAAAATGACGAGGAGATAACCCTACTCCAAGTCACACAAATCAAGCATGCTGCAACAGAGTTTCACCCACACCCCTCGCCTATAAATGCGTTAAGCATTAACTAATATTTCTTCCTCTTTTCCCTACTTGTTTATGTATATGTTTTATTTTACATCTTTTAGAGTAACCAGAATCTTTCATCATATATAGCATATTATAATATTTTAAGCTAGTACTCAGCTTTTTCCTTCTACTTTTTCCATGCAAGAGTAGTAAGCAAAAAGTTCACTTTCACAATGGTACAGTAGGCCAACAGAACCTTTACAATCATCTTCTACGTCATCTTTAGTCAGCAGTGATATCTAGTTTGAAAATTCTCCTACTGCATAATAGCCTATGTTTTCCTAGTTTTGATACATAGAACATGTCAGCCTTCACAAACCATTAGCCATGGCAAAAGGGTCCTACTGCAAGACAAAAATGTTAACATAAACAGTACGCACCAGAAGCTTGGACTTCAACCTTGTATGCAGATTTTGCCCGACGTTGGATCTGAGATCCAGCATTCCTGTTGATATTACAAAAAAAATAATCAGCTAGATCCAATTGTATAGTGACACATTAAAACAGTTACAGAAATATCTACATTAGCTCAAAATGGCCCTGTTTCATATCCTTTTCGGCAAGAGCAGCCCTTTCAAGCAGTTTTCGACTCTCCTTCTTCATCAAATCAACAGAAAGATTCAGCTCTTTGACATTCTTCTCAGCTTTAATTATCTGTGACTGGAATAAAATTTGAAGTGATGATACATGAGGAATACAACAATATTCTGTCCTTGTGCTACATGCTATCATCAATGAAAAGCTTGATTGTTAAAACCCAAGACCACCATTCCAAATCTCACTAAGACACTTCTAGGTTATGAGGAGAATACCTCCTCACTCTGGAACCGACCAAAGGTATGCCGAAACAAGAATCTTCTTGAACCTACAGATAAACAAAGCTCTTAGGCTTCAGAAACAGAGAAAATCTAAGTCAATCAACAACCAATAGGTGCATTCTTTATTCTTGACTGAATTCTTGACAAGAGGATCACAAATCCAATCAATAAGGATTCTTTCAAGGCTTTGAACAAAGATGCAACTGAGATAAAATCTATAGGCCCTAAAAATGTGCAAAAGTGCATAAAAACATTGAGAACAAAAAGATGCTCAAGCCAATTATTTATGGGTTTAAACTTGTTGAGTTCAACATTTAAGACAAACTACTTTACATTTAACAACATATACATTGGAGTTGGCTATATAAATTATAGCTTGCTAATCATTTCTATTTATGGGCATATCTTCTGTAAGGCCCTTATAGACAAGAGTCCCTGACCAAGTTTTTCTTGGTCTTCTACTTTTTTTGCTAAAAACTTGTTCAATTCCATCCATAGGAACCTCTATTTATTTTCTTTTTACATAACCAAACTATTTTAATTGCGACCACACATCTTATCATCAACAAAAACCACTCTAACCTTTTTACAAATAATTTCATCTATAGCTGTCTATTTTTTTTATTTTTTGTATAATCACACATCTATCTTAACATTCTCATTTCTCATTATACTCATAGTTTACACACATCAGTGCTTTATTGACCTACATTTTCTGCCATACAATAAAATTGATCTTACAGTTATCTTACAAAATATTTCTTTTACCTTTAACGGAATTTTACTACCACATAAAAGGTTGGATGCATTTTTCCAATTTAACCATTCTACCTTAATTCTATAGGTAACATCCTTTATTAATCTCCCCATCCTTATGGATGATTGATCCAAAATATCTCAAGTAACTTTTTCTTGGTATGTATGACTTAATGTTCTAATTCTACCATAACATCATCCACTTATATTTTAACGGAACTTACATTCTTTACATTTGGGTTTTACTCTACTCAACTTAAAATCTCTAGATTCAAAAATATTTTTCTATATCTTGAGCTTAGTATTCATTTCTTCTTTGATCTTATCCACTACTGCAATGTCATCAGCAAACAACATATACCACAGCATACTAGGACATGCGGTGAGTTCATCATTACTAGGGCAAACAGGTAAAAACTTGATGCAAATCCTAGATGTAATCCCACTAATTGTGAAAGCTTCAACTACCCCCCCCCCCCCCCAAACAAGTTTTAACACATGTTTTTGCTCCATGATATTATCTTTAGTAAAAAGTACATAAGCAATTTGGACTACTTTCTTATCTAAAGTGTTCCATAAAACTTCACCTAGAACTTTGTCACAAATTTTTCTTAAATTTATAAACACCATATGTAAATCCTTTTGTTTATCTCTATATCTTTCCATTAAATGCCTCAACAAATATATAGCTTCCATTGTTAACCTACCAACCAAGAAACTAATTTTGTTTTCAGAACCTTGTTTCTTTTCTTAATTTTTACTAATCACTGTCTCTCATAGTGTGGCTCATTAGCTTGATTCCATCATGATTTCCACAACTTTGAACTTATCCTTTTATTCTAGTAGGTAGGCACTAAATTGTGCTTCATCCACTCGTCAGGCATCATTTTCAATTACAGACCATGTTAAATAATTTTGTTAACCAAAAAAGCCCTCTTATCCCATCCGTTTCCATTCTTCTATTAGTATATTATTTGGTCAATCTACTTTATTATTATTCATATTTTTTAATGCTTGCTTTATTTCATTTGGATATATAAATCTATAGAACATATAGTTTCTAACTTCTTCAGAGTTACAAAGATACCCTAAGAAAGCACTTATTTCTCCACCTTCAATGAATAACTTCTTCACATAGTCATGAATCAAAGTTTTATAGTTGAGGTCTGACAACTTCTTCCATGTCTCATCAACCACATTCTCAGCATATCCCTTTTTACTAAGGTGCACATCTCTTTCTCGATGATGTGATAGTATCAATAAGAAAGTAGGTACCAATGCGTACCTTGGCTTGATCATCCTCAATATCCAAGCCCTCAAAGTACTTGCCAAGGGAAGTTTTTCACCTCACTGGCATCCTACAAATCCTTTTAACTCCTTTGTCTTACACAAGTTAACCTTCGGGAAATTTCGAGCCTCACTTGAACTCACACCAAATGTTACTCACCCTCCAGTTTCCTATATGCAACTTGGAGGCTTTTAAGTAGAAATGCTCACAACACTAATGGCACCCATTACTCGTTCCTATAAATTATCAATACAATTCGACCTTTTCTTACCTATAGCTTGAAGGCGCTAAATGGCATCATTCACTTGGTCTAGTGGTCATGTCAACTGAAGATATGATAGCTTACTCGAGTAAGAATCTTACTAGAGTAAATAACAATCTACTCGAATAATCTGACAGCTCATTCCAATAGCTGGAAGATTTACTCGATTAGGTTGTTTAAATAGAGAAAATTCTGTAGCCCTTTGATTCCAATTTCCTATTGCAGAGACATTCATTGTACAGATAATGTTTCCTTTTTGTCAGTTTCCTTTTGTATAGTTGCCTTAGAAGTTTGTTGACTTTGTAGTTAATTTCCCTATGGAGGTTTTCCTTATGGAGGTTCCATGATTAACCTTAAAAACTCATTGTAAAGCTATTTTGTAAATGAGAAAGAGAGAACAAAAAATTTCCTACGTGGTATCAGAGCTAGGATTCGTTCAACCTCAATAGAACCCTAGCCATTATCTCTCTCCTTCTCTTCTCCATTTTCTGTTCTATTCTTTGGCTTCCTGTCTCCATAACCATGACAGAAATCTGCTCCAATTCTACAACTCGTCCCAATAGGATCATCAAAACTCCACCAGCACCACTGGATGTATTTCTGAAGCCCACACCTTGCAGATCACAACTATTAAGCTTAGGGAAATTCTATTCACAGCCACCCTATTGCTCTTCACAGCCGCTCCTGCCAAAATTCACCCAATATCTTTCAAAAATTCTATTTCACCCTTCAGAGCCACCCACAACTCCTTCCCTTTTACTCTCCACAGCCACAGTGCAGCCACCATCTTCTCCATCTCTCTTTCTCTCTCTCTCTCTCACACACCCATCTCTCCATCACTCTCTCTCTCTTTCTCCCTCGAATACACACACACACACGAAAACGCATAGTCGCGGCCATAGAACCTGGTTCCTATATATATATATATATACACTCACACCTATATATATATACACACACATACGTTTTCATATGTGTGTGTGTGTGTGTATATATATATATAGGTGTGTGTGAGTGTGTGCATATATATATATCTGTGTGTGTGTGTATTTGGGGGAGAGAGAAAGAGAGAGATGAAGAGATGGGTGTGTGAGAGTAATAGAGTGACGCAGCGTGTAGCGTAAGTGTGAAGAAAACACACCAAAATAAACCCTTGAAAGAGCAAACTTCAATAGCCGAAACTTGGCTTTCAAGAAGACGCAAAAACAAGACTGTTTTGCTAAGAAAACCCAAATACGTTGCTGAAATTTAATTAAGAAAAACTTGATTACAAACTCTAAATCCTAAGCATATTTATAGTATTTGACTAATCCAAATCCATCTAATATTCGGAAAACAAAATCCAACTAGAATTCTAATAGAAATAAATTCTAAATAAAAGTTAACTAGAATCCTAATAAAAATAAAACCCTAATCAAAGATAAAGTAGAATCCTAAATCAAATAGAAACATGAAGTAGAATCCTAAATCAAGTAGAATCATGAATTAGAATCCTAAATCAAGTAGAAACATGAAGTAGAATCCTAAATCAAGTAGAATTCTAAAACTTAAGAAGTATTAAAATAACATTATGGCACTACTATTTTGGTGATATTGTCCCGGTTTGGTTGGGTCGGCCTTGGGCTGAGTCTTGATTGATGACCGCATCATTCACCTTCACTTGAGAAAAAATTCGATCTCGAATTTTGATTCTGTTTGGACAAATCCACAACCGGTAAGTACAAAGAGAGATTAGCCACATTGAATGTTTGGAAATACCCATATGATTAGGCAAATCCACAACATAAGCATTATCATTGGTCTTTTTCGTAATCTTGTAATGACCATATTTCTTTGATTTGAACTTGTTTTGCTTTCCTGTTGGAATCCGTTCCTTCTTCAAGAATATCATAACTTCATCCTCAACCTCAAATAACTTGTGCTTCCTATGCTTATCAGTTGTCGCCTTGTACTTCTTATTTGTGCAACTGTTGCTTGACATTTTCCTGAATCGCTTGAACTTTTTTGCTAAGGGAACATGAGCAAAGACATTCCTCCCCTTCTTAACCATATCTGGGTTGGCATGGGTCCAACCATTGCTATGTTTGTTGCCCTCTACCTCCATTGTATTATTACTGTTAGATTAAGGATGTTGAGCATTCCATCTTGAGCGCTTCTCTAATTTGGTAGATCTTATCACAAGTTTTTCTCCTCTCATTAGTTTTCTTGATTTTGACTCCTCAACGGCTTCTAAATTCATTCGTAGATTTTTCTTGCCAGGAGAAGCATTCTTTTACAATTGATTCGAATAAAAGCTTATTCCATGACTACCAGCAGTCTCTCCATCACTTAAAATATTGATGCTTGAATCCTCCTTTGGTCTAAGCACTTGATCAGCTATAGCAGCAGTTGAATTAACTAGCCTAGGAGATCCAACACCCCTTGATACCACCTAACGCAGCGTGTAGCGTAAGTGTGAAGAAAACACACCAAAATAAACCCTTGAAAGAGCAAACTTCAATGGCCGAAGCTTGGCTTTCAAGAAGACACAAAAACAAGACTGTTTTGCTAAGAAAACCCAAATACGTTGCTGAAATTTGATTAAGAAAAACTTGATTATAAACTCTAGATCCTAAGCATATTTACGGTATTTGGCTAATCCAAATCCATCTAATATTTGGAAAACAAAATCCAACTAGAATTCTAATAGAAATAAATTCTAAATAAAAGTCAACTAGAATCCTAATAAAAATAAAACCCTAATCAAAGATGAAGTAGAATCCTAAATCAAGTAGAAACATGAAGTAGAATCCTAAATCAAGTAGAATTCTAAAACTTAAGAAGTATTAAAATAACATTATGGCACTACTATTTTGGTGATACTGTCCCGGTTTGGTTGGGTCGGCCTTGGGCTGAGTCTTGATTGGTGACCACATCAAAAAGAGATGGGTGCAATGAGAGATGGAGAAGATAGTGGCTGCGCTGTGGCTGTGGAGAGTAAAAGGGAAGGAGTTGTGGGTGGCTCTGAAGGGTAAAATAAGATTTTTGAAAGATGTTGGGTGAATTTTGGCGGGAGTGGCTGTGAAGAGCAAATAGTGTGGCTGTGAATAGAATTTCCCTTAAGCTTAATGGAGAAAACTTCTTACGTTGGTCCTAGTTCATTAGAATGCATATCAAAGGGCGAGGCAAAATCGCTTACCCGATTGGAGGCACTAAGGAACCTGACCCAAAGGGCAACACGTGTGTAAATTGGAACGTCAAAATTCCATGATTATGACTTAGCTGGTCAACTCTATGGAAGAAGATATTCAATCCAATTACTCAACTGTAAAAGAACTCTGTGATAATGTCACCCAAATGCCCTCTAATGTTGGCAATCAATCCCAGGTATATGAACTAACTTTAAAACTTGGTGAGATTACTCAAGGTGAGGATAGTGTCACTAAGTATTTCCATTCTTTAAAAAGATTGTGGTAAGATCTTGATCTTTTTAATGATTATGAATGGAAGTCAGTTGAAGATTTCAACCATTATAAAAGGATGGTTGATGCTAATTGTATTTTCAAATTCCTTGCTGGATTAAATGTTGAGTTTGATGAAGTTAGGGGAAGGATTATTGGAAGATCACCTCATCCTACTATTAATGAGGTGTTTGCAGAAGTTCGCAGCACAGAAAGCTATCGACATGTTATGTTGGGTAAGAAAACTAATACAGGTGGCTCATTGGATCATTTACCCTTACTGGATATAAGGCAAATGCCAGTAAAAAAAAACACCCCAAATCAATATCGGGAAGGTGATAGACCTCATGTATGGTGTGTCTTTTGCAACAAACCACATCATACCTATGAAACTACTTGTAAACTACATGGAAAACCAGCGACTGGAAAGAACAATATGACTCGTGATAGGGCCTATCGTGAATCCCCTTCAGCAGTTGAAGCCACATCAAGCTGTTTCAGTAAAGAGCAGGTGGATCAGCTTCTACAATTGCTAAAGAACAATTCGATATCGGGTATTCCTAGTGGATCTTTGGCACATACAGGTAGTAATCCCATTACTCTATCTAGTTTTAATATCTGCTCCTTGGATCATTGATTCAAGAGCATCTGGTCACATGATAAGTACTTCCCATCTGTTTAGTACCTACTTTCCTTGTTCTCGTCATGAAAAAAATTTGAATAGCAAATGATAGTTTCTCACATATTGCAGGCAAGGCCAAATCAAAATTTCCAAAAATATTAAACTTAAATTTGTCCTTCATGTTCCTCAGCTTACTTGCAATGTTCTTTCTATTAGCAAAGTATCACAATATTAAAACTGTCATGTCATCTTTTATGATTCTCACTATATTTTTTAGGACCGAAAATTGGGGCGGATGATTGGTAGTGCTAGGATGATAGACGAACTGTACTACTTTGAGAAGTTTTTCCCTAACAGTAAAAAACCTCAAAGACTTAGTAGTGTTCATTCAAATCCTATTTGTGATGAAATAATGCTATGGCATTTTGAACTTGGACATCCTAATTTTTTCCTATCTTAAACAGTTGTTTCCTAATTTGTTTCAAGGATTGAACTACTCACAGTTTCAATGTGAAAGTTGTCATTTTTCTAAAGATCACTGCGCAAGTTTTTTGTCAAAACCTTATTGTGCATCAAAACCATTTTATTTAATACATAGTGATGTTTGGGGTCCTCATAGGTTAATACCTTGTTGGGAAAAAAATGGTTTGTCATATTTATTGATAATCATACAAGACTGTGTTGGGTGTATTTGATACATAAAAAATCTAAAGTGGAAAAATTGTTCAAAGATTTTTACCACATGGTTCAAAAATAAAAATCTGCATTCTACGTTCTGACAATGGTACTGAATATTTCAACGATTGTTTGGGAGTATTTTTGAAAGAAAAAGATATAATCCACCAGTCTTCCTGTCATGAAACCCCTCAATAAAATGGTATTGCTAAAAGAAAAAACAAACACTTGCTTGAAGTAGCATGAGCTACCATGTTTTCTATGCATATTCCACAAAATCTTTGGGAAGAAACTATTTTGACTACATCATACTTGATTAATAGAATGCCTACTAAGATTTTAAATTTTGAAACTCCTCTAAATTGTTTTAAATCAATTTTTCCAACTACTAGATTGTACTCCAATTTACCTTTAAAAGTATTTGGATGTACATGTTTTGTCCACATACCTACTGTTTCTTGATCCAAATTGGATCCTAGAATTGCAAAATTGTGTTTTCATTGGGTATGCTCCAAATCAAAAAGGTTATAAGTGTTTTAACCCAATTACTAAAAGAGCCATGTCAGCATGAATATCTCTTTTCTGGATAATCAACCCTATTTTAAAAATCATCTTTAGAGGGACAATAATAGGAAGGAAGATAATTTTTGGGACACAACATCTGCATTTGCAACCCCAACTCCAGTTTTTTCATATCCTTATTTAGGGAAAGAACATGATTCTAAGGATGGAAATCAGGAAGTTCCATGTCAACCAATGCCTAGTATTATAATATCACAAATAGGGAGAGAAAATCTACAATCGAGTCAATCTCATCCAAATCTTGAGCTTTAGGTTTATACTAGGAGAAAAACTCAACAAAATACTACATGTTTGCCTATCTCTCAAGCATAAGATCAGTCACAATCCTCGAATGAAGGTATAAATTCTAATTCCAATCCTACTCTTGATTCATTACCTTCCTCTAGTGAATCACCTAGTTCTAAATCTTGTGATTTAAATATTCCTATAGCTCACCGAAGAGGAGTTTGGTCATGTACCCATCATCCTATTGCCAAATACTTGTCATAAAACAAATTGTCCCCCAATTATAGAGCATTTACCTCTAGGATTTCTAATTTGTTTGTTCCAAAGACTATTCAGGAAGCACTTGATTATCTGGATTGGAAATTAGCAGTGATGGAAGAAATGAATGCCTTAAAGAAGAGTGGTACATGGGAAATAGTTAACCAAAGATAAGAAAACAATAGGGTGCAAGTGGATTTTTACTGTTAAATGTAGGGCTGATGGGAGTGTTGAATGCTACAAAGCAAGACTTGTGGCAAAAAGCTTTACACAAACCTATGGGATAGATTATCAAGAGATCTCTTTGCTCCTATGGAAAAAATAAATTATATCCGAATATTACTGTCCTTAGCTATAAATTTCAATTGGCCATTGTGTTAAAGGAAATATCACATAAGTTGTTTTTGATTTTGTTGTTATTCATTTATATTGTATATGTTGCTTTCTATTGTAGCAACAGTATTTTAAACTTGCGCTTCTTATTTGCGCTTCTTGTTATTTCCTTTATTATGTCGGTAGTTTTAGACTTGGTTGAGTAAGTATATAATCAGCCTAGTCTTGTTTTCTGTTGTTCAATCATTGATCGGAATATCCAGAGCATTTCTTCTCCTCATTGTTTGCGTTCTATTCTCTGCCCTAGCTTATTTTACATGGTTTCAGAGCCAAACGACTAAGGTCAATGGCGTTCAATTCGGATCACAGTGCTTCTTCCTTTCTTCCTCCTCGATCTCTTTCAGCCTTATCTTCTGCCTCGCAATCTGACTTTTCAGCAATGGCAAAAGCTTTTAGCTATATACCTATCAAACTAGATCCGAACAACCAGATTTTCTAGAAGGCGCAGATTTCTGCTACAATTCGAGCATTTGATCTTCAATCCTTCCTCAATAAATCTCCCCCTCCTTCTAAGTATATCACAGATCCGAATGCTAATGAAGACAGAGCACCTGTGTTGAATCCTAAATTTCTGAGTTGGATGCGATCGGATCAGCCGTTGCTTGGTTGGCTTTTCTCGACAATTGACAAAGAAGTCTTGGCGCAGGTGATTCACTATGAATCATCTGCTGAAGTATGGTTGGCACTTGAAAATTTATACTCTCGTCAAACAATTGCCAAGTCTTTCCAATTGAAGCAGCAGCTTAGGTCAATTAAGAAAGACTCTTTGTTTATAAATGACTATATTCTTAAGATCAAAGCTATAGGTCACTCTCTTGCAGCTATTGGAGAACCTCTAAGAGACAAAGATTTGCTTCTAGCAATTCTAAATGGACTGGATTATGATTATGAGACAGTAGTCAGTCTCATTACATATCAAATGGATGATATAGATCTTGAGAAGGTTCAATACTTGCTATTGATGCATGAACAAAGATTAAACTCTAAAAATTTGGCACAAACGTCAACTGTAAATGTTGAGTTAGTTATGCCATTTGCTATGCAAGTAAACATGGCTGCTTATATACAAAAGAACTCTGGAAATTCTGTTAATACTAGAGGAGGTTTTTCTCAAAACAGAGGAGGTTTTGTAAATCGAGGAGGTAGAGGCAGAGGTAGATAGGGAAAAAGATTTTACTGTCAGCTTTGTGGCAAGCCAGGGCATTTTGTTGATAAATGTTATCATCGGTTTGATAGAAATTTTCAAAGAAGTTCTCCTATGTCGAGTTCAAATTTTGGACAGCCACCTATGATTTCTTAACAACCAGATTCAAGAGCCTTTGTAGCTTCCCTTAATGATTCTAACAAGGCTTACATGAGTGATCTAGGTTCAAATTTTCAAAGAACTTATTATACACCTTTGTCACAGCCTTCCTTTCAAGATCCAGCTTGGTTTGTTGACTCAGGAGCCACAAATCACATAACCTCAAACCTTAATAATCTCTCACTTTATGCTCCTTACAACGGGAATGACAAAGTCTCCGTTGGTAATGGTAAGCAACTTCCAATTTCTAATATTGGTCTTGGACATTTGTTTACAAAAAATTGCACCTATTTCAAATATTTCTTTGTCAAATGTTTTACATGTTCCTTCCACGAAAAAGAATCTCATTAGTGTCTCACAACTTACAAGAGATCATGATCTCGTGACAGAATTTAACTCTAGTTCTTGTTTGATTAAGGACAAGAATACCGAGGAGGTGCTACTCAAAGGATGCCTTAAGGATGGGTTATATCAACTAAGTTCAGCAACTAATTCTGCTATTACTTGTGCTTCAGCCCAGCCTATTGAGTCTAATTCTACTTCTAACAGTACATCTCTTTCTGATTCTAATGTTTTTCATTCAAATAAATGCAAGGGACAGCTTCCATTCTGTTCTGGACTGTCACCTAATGTTCATCTAGCTCAAACTGAGAGAATGTATAATCAATGGTTGCAATGTACTGCAAATGGGTTATAGCCTTGATTCTCGATGTCCCTCTTATGTTTGTAAGCTCCGAAAATCTCTCTATGGCCTTAAACAGGCGCCTCGAGCATGGTACACTAAGTTGAGAGAAGCTTTACAATCATGGGGATTTAAAAGAGCTTTTCAGATGCCTCGTTGTTCATTAAAAGAACTTCTCAATTTGTTTTGTTTGCTTTGGTATATGTTGATGACATTTTAATCACTGGTTCTAATCTAGCAGCTCTTAAAGAGTTTATTCATGATTTTGATACAAACTTTGCTCTAAAAACGCTTGGATCAGGGCACTATTTTCTTGGCTTCGAAGCTCATAGAAATAAATCTGGAATTTCTCTTACGTAGTCTAAATATGCTTTATGTGAAGCTTAGGAAGTAAACCTAGCTTTTTTAATATGTATAAAACCACTTAATTCAATTCATAGACTATATATCTATATATATATATATATATACAAATACAATGAGCCATGAGCCATGGGCTCTATCATAGGATTAACCCTAGACTATAACCATATAACTCAACACTCCCCCTCAAGCTGGAACATATATATCATATGCACCAAACTTGCTACAAATATACTCAATTCGAAGACCCCTGACAGAGTTAGTGAAGACATCTGCTAACTGGTCATTGGAATTGACAAAATCTATGGTAATACAGCCAGATAAAATCTTCTCTCGGATGAAGTGACAATCTATCTCGATATGTTTGGTCCTCTCATGAAAGACTGAATTGGAAACAATATCTAATGCAGCTTGATTGTCGCAAATTAATCTCATCTGTGATATCTCCCCAAACTTGAGCTCCTGAAGTAATTGTTTTAACCAAATAAATTTACACGTTGCCAAGGCCATAACATGATATTCTGCTTCGGCACTTGACCTAGTAACAACCTCCCGTTTCTTACTTTTCCAAGATATTAGGTTACCTCCAACCAGAACATAATATCCTGAAGTAGACCGTCTATCAGAAGGAGAACCTGCCCAATCAGTATCAGAATATCCGACTACTTGAGTATGACCTCTATCCTCATACAATAGTCATCTACTTTGAGCTCCCTTAATATACCTGAGAATCCGGACTGCCGTATCCCAGTGGCTATCACAAGGAGACTGTAAAAACTGACTGACAACACTGACTGAGAAAGAAATATCTGGGCGAGTGATAGTGAGATAATTAAGTTTTTCGACTAGCCTGCGATATCTTCCAGGATCAGCAAAAGGCTCCCCCTATCCTGGTAAGAGCTTTACATTAGGGTCCATAGGAGAATCTATAGATTTACAATCAAGCATCCTAGTTTCTTCCAGAATGTCTAACACATACTTCCGTTGAGAGATAATAATACCAGAACTGGACTAAGCAACTTCTATGCCAAGAAAGTATTTAAGTAACCCCAAGTCCTTAGTCTGAAAATGATGGAAAAGATGTTTCTTCAATTGAATAATATCATCCTGATCATCACTGGTAATAACAATATCATCCACATAGACAACCAAGTATATACACCTCCCCTGTGATGTGTGTTTATAAAAATCTGAATGATCAGACTCACTACGAGTCATACCAAAGTCTTGAATGACAGCACTGAAACGACTAAACCAAGCTCAAAGAGATTGCTTCAACCCATATAATGAGCGACGGAGTTTACAAACCTACCCAGACTCCCCCTGAGCAACAAACCCAAGAGATTGCTCCATATAAATCTCCTCCTGAAACTCACCATGTAAGAAGGCATTCTTAATGTCCAGTTGATACAACGGCCAGTGGCGCATAGCTACTATAGAGAAACAAACGCACAAAGGACATCTTAGCAACAGGAAAAAAAGTGTCACCATAATCAAGGCCATAAACTTGAGTATACCCTTTGGCAGCCAAATGAGCCTTGAGGCGATCAACCTACCCATCAGGACCCACCTTGACAATATAGATCCACCAACAGCCGACAAGAGATTTCCCTGGAGGTAAAGGAACCAAATCCCAAGTACCATTGGAATGCAAAGCAATCATCCACCATTGCTTATCGCTACCCCGAATCAGAAAGCGCCTCACTAACAGTCTTAGGTACTTAAATAGAGGATAAGGAAGACACAAAAGCACAAAAAGGAGACAAGAGACGGTGATAGCTAAGAAAATTATAAATGGGGTGAGGATTGCGAGAAGAACGGGTACCTTTCCGAAGAGTAATAGGAAGTAGATCCTCAGAAGGCAAGACCTCGACAGGGGGAGAGACTGGAGCAGGATGTGAGGCAGCAGGAGTCGCTGAAGTAGTAGGAGATATGGGAGAAGGCGCAGGAACAACATCTCCATCGGGAGGAGACCAAGGCTGATGACGCCGATGATAAACCTGCAATGGTGTAGAAGAAGGAACAGGGAGAATAGAAGCAGGAGGACTCGCGGGAAGAGGGATGGCCTCAGAAATGGGTTGACACTCGGGATGAGGCGAAGAGCAGAAAGGAGATGACTCAAAGAAGGTAACATCTGCCGAAAGAAAATAGCGGCGGGTGTCAGGAGAATAACACCGATAACCCTTCTGAAGGCAAGAGTACAACATATCCAGCCTTTATCCCACTATGTGGGGTCGGCTACATGAATTCTAGACTTCCATGTATTTCTATCTTTTGTCATATCTTCATTGAGATCCATACACTTCATATCAAACTTTAATGTCTCCCTCAAAGTCTTCTTAGGTCTGCCTCTACCTCTTTTTTTGATTAATTATTCCATTTCATCAACTCTCCTCACAGGAGCGTCTCTTGGTCTCCTTCTCACATGATCAAACCATCTTAGTCTAGTCTCTCTCATCTTCTCCTCTATTGGCACTACTCCTATCTTATTACGAATAACTTCATTTCTAATTTTATCTTTTCTTGTATGGCCGCACATCCATCTTAACATCCTCATCTCCGCTACACTCGTCTTTTGCTCATGTTGGTATTTGACTGCCCAACATTCTGAGCCGTACAACAAAACTGGTCTTATAGCTGTCCTATAGAATTTTCCTTTCAATTTTAATGGGATTTTATCATCACATAACACCCCCCGATGCATTTCTCCATTTTAGCCAACCTGTCTTAATTCTATGTGTGACATCCTCGTGAATTTCTCCATCTTTTTGAATCACTAATCCCAAATATCGAAAATGGTATTTTCTTTGTAAGATTTGGTCTTCCAATTTTATTATAACATTCTCCACTCTTGCATTCTTACTAAATTTACATTCCATATATTCTGTTTTCTTTCTGCTTAATTTAAATCCCTTAGATTCTAAATTGTTTCTCCATAACTCAAACTTAGTGTTCACTCCTTCTTTTGTTTCATCCACCAACACTATGTCGTCTGCAAATAGCATACACCATGGCACATCTGTCTGAATATCTTTAGTGAGTTCATCCATTACTAAAGCAAATAAGTATGGACTTAATGCAGAACCTTGATGCAATCCTATTGTAATTTTAAACGGTTCTGAAGGCAAGAGTAACCAAGAAAAATGCACTTGATGGACCAAGCAGACAATTTATCTTGACTAGGAGACAGGTTATGGACAAAACAGGTGCAACCAAAGACACGGGGAGGAAGAATATATAATGGTTGATCAGGAAACAAGAGAGAGTGAGGAATTTGGTGCTGAAAAACCGATGATGGCATCATATTAATGAGATAGCAAGCAGCAAGGACAGCTTCAGCCCAAAAACAAAAGGGGACATGATGATGTAGAATAAGAGTGCGAGCAGTTTCAATCAAATGTTTGTTTTTACGCCAGCAACCCCATTCTGCTGTGGTGTATATGCACAAGACGACTAATGCAATATCCCCTGAGAAGACATAAAGGTAGTAAAGGGAATAGAAAAATACTCAGGGGCATTGTCACTGCGCAATACTTAGACAGAGATATGAAATTGTATTTTGATTTCAACACAAAAGGATTCAAAAATTGAGAATAACTCAAAACGATTTTTCATTAAATATAACCATGTGCAACGAGAATAATCGTCGATAAACGTTACAAAATATTGAAAACCCAAAACAGACACGACACGACTAGGACCCCAGACATTGGAATAAACTAAAGCAAACGGGGACACAGCCCGATTATTGACACGCTTTGGAAAAGAAGTGCGAAACTGTTTTCCAAGTTGACAAGACTCACAATGAAAAGACGACAAACTAGATAAACTGGGGATATCTTCTGAAACTTAGCTAAACTAGGATGTTCCAAACGATTGTGGAGAAGAGTAGGAGACTCAGTCACCGAGCAAGCAATAAGCGATGTAGGAAGGTTGAGATGATAGAGACCCTGCGACTCACATCCGACGCCAATCATCTGTCCCGTACCGCAATCCTGGATAGTAACAAAATGATCATCAAAGGTGATAGAACAATTTAAGGCACGCGTAAGTTTACTAACAGAGACAAGATTAAAAAGACAATGAGGAAGATAAAGGACAAAATCTAAAGGCAGAGAAGGTAAGGGTTTGGTAGTGCCAATAGCTTTAGCAATCACTTTGAACCCATTGGCTAATGTTACAGAAGGTAAAGAAATAGAATTAGTAAAATGAGATAACAAATAGGGATTACCAGAGATATGGTTAAAAGCACCTGAGTCTAGGACCCATGGTCCCAAAGAGGATGACTGAGCGAGACAGGCAGTGGAATCACCAGAGTGGGAGACAGAAGCAACTGTGGATGAGGTTTGTTGGAACGTCTTGTACTTGAGATACTCATCATAGTAAACCCCAGTGAGAAGGACAAATTGCGGTGGATAACCATTAAAGAACTCAGATCGAGAACCATCAGCATGAGCAACATTAACACGAGGAGGGCGGCCATACAACTTATAACATTGTTCCTTAGTATGCCCCCACTTGTGACAATAGTTACACTTGGGGCGTTTGTCCTGATTACCACAATCTCCTCCCTGTTCGCCACTACTCTGAACCTGTGAAGCCATGACTGAATGATCACTTGCAGAAGAGGGAGGCACCATAGGAACAGATGAAACCCGAAGAAGACAAGAATACACTTCATCCATAGTAGGTACAGTAGGACTAGCAAGAATCTAATCACGAATAGGAGCAAGCTCAGGACCAATGGCAGCAAGAGTACACACCATGAAGAACTTATCCCGCTGAGCTAGATCCTTTGCAGCAGTCTTACCAGCAGGTAACAAGGAGTTAAATTCAGCTTTAATAGAGGCCATTAGACCAAGAAAATCAGGAAGAGTCAAACCCTGTTGTCATAAACTAAGCAAATTAGACACTACTGAATACAAGCGTTGAATGTCATTAGTGTATAACGCCTTGGCCTGAGCCCACAATTCACAGCACGTGGTATAGTTAGTATAGATCGGATGAAGAGAGGAATCAATTGACTGTCACAGGAGACTGCACAACAGAGCATCAACTCTCTGCTACTCAGGTTTGTTTGTGGTCACATTCTCGGCCTTGGTAGTTAGATGATCTTGTAAGCCTTGACCCATACACCATAGTTCAACCGCCTTAAACCAAGAGATATAATTGGAACTACCCATCAACTTCTCAGTAGCAATGGCTGGAGAGGGAGACAAAATACCAGAAAAGGAGCCGGATTTACTAGTACCAGCCATGTTGGATAAAAGGGAGCCCTACAAGATCAATAGATCTGAAACAAAAGGGTTAAATAAGCCAAAAATAAAGGCTGGATGATCCAGCACAAAGAACAAGCGCGCTGGAGCGACGGAAGATGGCGGATGCCAGTGATAGGCAGCCGCGGATGATGACAAAACCACCGGGGCTGGGATGGACTAAAGGAGGCGAGTCCAATGGTGAAGATGGCGTTGCGATCGGAGCACTGGTGAGAGAGATCGGAGCAAAAATGTCTCCGTGAACAGTGCGAGAGAGGCGGCGCATGGCAGAGGCAACAGCGACGATCCTCCGGGGGTCAACAGATCGGAGGCCGGCGAACGCAACGGCGGTGGTGGTGTGCGTGATCAGTGGCCGGGTGGTGAAGACCCGCAGCTAACCAGTAGCGCGCGGGGGATGGAAACGCAGTGGGCGGCGACGACGGTGGCACGGCAGGCTACGGCGGTCAGTGGCGACATGACTGATGGTGTTCATCGATGATGTGGGCGGCAGCGGCGGCGGCTAGGGTTTATATGGTGGCTGCTAGGGTTTGTATTATAACTAGGGTTTGTATTTTGGCTCTAATACCATGTAAAGCTTAGGAAGTAAACCTAGCTTTTTTAATATGTATAAAACCACTTAATTCAATTCATAGACTATACATCTATATATATATACAAATACAATGGGCCATAGGCCATGGGCTCTATCATAGGATTAACCCTAGACTATAATTGTATAACTCAACACTTTGGATTTATTGAAGAAAGCTGATATGCAAGACTGTAAATCATGTGACACTCCTATGAATTCTGCTGTGTCACTAACATATGAAGGTGATTCTTTTGAAAATCCATCTCTGTATCGTACCATCATTGGCTCTTTGCAATACCTCACCTATACCAAACCTGATATTTCCTTTGCAGTAAATAAGCTTAGTCAATTCTTGTCCTCTCCTAAACAACAACATTGGACAGCTTGTAAGCGGTTGCTTAGATATCTAAAGGATACTCTTGGTCTAGGTCTCTTTTTCTCACCAGCACCTCTTGATATACCTCTAATTGTGTATACTGATGCTAATTTTGCTGGCTGCAAAGTTAGCAGACGCTCTACTAGTGGGATTTGTGTCTTTCTTGGTCAAAATTTGATTGTTTGGAGTTCAAGAAAGCAATCTGTGGTTGCTCGATCAGTTGGAGAAGCAGAATATAGAGCTGTTGCTCAAGGGGTGACTGAAATTTTATGGTTGCAATCTCTGTTTTCAGACCTGGGTTATAAGAGTGGTTCAAAACCTATAGTGTGGAGTGATAACCTAGCTACAAAAAGTATTGCTGAAAATCCGGTTTTCCATTCTCGTACTAAACATATTGAGATTGATTGTTCATTTTGTGCGAGAAAAGATTGAAAATGGGGAGGTTGAAATTCGGTATGTGCCTACTTTACATCAGCTAGCTGATATTTTTACTAAGAGTTTGCCAAGAAGCAGGTTTCAGGCTTTGTGTTCCAAGATCAGTCTCAAAGAGTCACCTATTTAAACAATCTCAACTTTTCAAAAGGTTTCAGGAAAGCAGCTGGTCAGAAGGGAGTTCTCATTGAGGGGAAATGTTAAAGGAAATATCACATAAGCTGTTTTTGATTTTGCTGTTATTCATTTATATTGTATATGTTGCTTTCTATTGTAGCAACAGTATTTTAAACTTGCACTTCTTATTTGCGCTTCTTGTTATTTCCTTTATTATGTCGGTAGTTTTAGACTTGGCTGAGTAAGTATATAATCAGCCTAGTCTTGTTTTCTATTATTCAATCATTGATCGGAATATTCAGAGCATTTCTTCTCCTCATTGTTTGCGTTCTATTCTCTACCCTAGCTTATTTTACACATTAAACCAATTAGATGTTAACAATGCATTTTTAAATAGGGATTTGGAGGAAGAAGTCTTCATGGATCTTCCCTTACTTTTCGAGGGAACACTTGGCAAAGAAAAGGTTTGTAGGTTGAAAAAGTCATTATATGGTCTTAAACAATCCCCTAAAGCCCGGTTTGAACGTTTTGGGAGAGTATTAAAGAACCACGAGTATATCCAGGGTATATCCAAAGTCAAACAGATCATACATTATTTTACAAGCACTCAAAAGGAAGGTAAAATAGTTATTTTAATAGTGTATGTTGATGATATCATCATAAAGGTGATGACACTATAAGAATGAAAAATTTGAAGAGAAAACTTGCTGAGGATTTTGAGATCAAGGATCTAGGAGTGTTGAAGTATTTCCTTGGGATTGAATTTGCTAGGTCCAAAGAAGGTATCTTTGTTAATCAATGTAAGTATGTGTTGGACTTACTTGATGAAACCGGGATGATGGGATGCAAGGCAGCTGAAACTCCAATTGAACAGAATTTGAAGCTTCAACCTGTTGCTATAAGTGTGGTAAATCAATTTATGCATTTTCTGGTCAAGATCATTTTAAAGTTGTATAGAATCCTCAAATACCTGAAGGGTACTCTAGGTAAAGGATTATATTTCAAGAAATGAGACTAGTTGCAAATAAAAGCATGCCATACATTCCTACCTCCAATCAAATGGTAGATATTTTGACCAAAGGATTACACAAGTGTCACGACCCCACGGATACCCAAGGATAGATTAGTAAATATAATAATAGTTAGCTTACATGCATTACTATATTGTACAACTCTTCTGAGGGTTTACTAGGGCAGTAATTATAATTTTCTTTCCTTTTATGTTATAGATATTTTTCCTTAGCTATAACCAGTTATGCTCATCGTTGTACTGCACACAGGTGCAAGTGGGAGGCTGTTAGACTATATATAAGTCACAACAAGAGGATGGGAAGGCATGTTTTGGATGATAATTGAATTCTCTCATTTCCCTCTCATTTTCCCTCTGAACTCTCTCTCGATCCCTCTAATCTCCCCCTCCTTGTTGTTCTGTCTGTAATCCTTCCCCATTTCTTATTGCATTTCCCTCCTTTCAGTCTAATTCCCCCTCAATTTCTTCCAATTTCCTATCAAAACCCTAGATAAACCCTAGGTACATGACAACAAGACACAATTTGACAATTTAGTAGACAAGCTGTCAATGGAAGACATATTCATGCTAGTTGGAGGGGGAGTGTTGAAGTGAAAAACTAAAGTTATGATAGCTTACTCGAGTAAGCTTCTTGCTCGAGTAAATAACAACCTACTCAAATAATCTAATAGCTCATTCCAATAGCTGGCAGACTTACTCGATTAGGTTGTTTAAATAGAGAAAATTATGTAGCCTCTTGATTCCAATTTCCTATCATAGAGACATTTGTCACATTCCTAGGGTTACTTAGGGTTGTGATTGGAATTAGGGAAGAAATCAGAATGATAGAATTGAAGGAGGGAGAGAAATTACCAGGAAGGAAGGGGGACTTAGAGAGAACCAAGAGAGGGATAGAGAGAATTAGGAAGATAGGATTTCAATCTCATTACACATGATATCCCATCCTCTTACAAGTAGCACTTTATAGGCATAGCCAGTTGTTAACTGAATTCCTAACAGCACCCATGTGCTCCTAACAAATTGCAGAATATCTCCTAACAAACTATTATAACCCTATTACAATATTACCCCTCTATTGCTCCTAGGGTCATGACAATTCCTCCCTCCTTGAGAGGTTTCTTGCCCCAAGAAACTTATTACCGCTGAGCCGCTGTTTCTTCATCCAATTCTCATTCTCACTATCTGTTTAATCTCTCTTTCTCCTTCTAGGCCCATTCCTCTTTGCCTTTATGTTCCTTCTCTTTTGCTTTTCATGTACTTGTAAAATGTTGTCTTCGCAGATCGCCATGCAGAGGCTCTATTTTCCCACTGATTTGTATGTCCCAGGCTCCCAGCAATGTTTTGGGTCTACATGAACTATGCTAGTACATTGTAGCAATTAGCAGTCTGGCAGCAACCTTTTCTCTCAACATCTTCCCGACTGCATGCCAGTTCCTTGGTTCAGCCCTAATGTTCTGCACCCACAACTCAATGACTAGTTCTATGCATTCTTCCAGTAAGTCAGCTCCTCCTCTAGACAAACTAGTACACTAGTACTTTTATCATATCTAAATGGTATGATATCCACAGGAGAATGTTGAACTATTATCTCCAGGATAAGGCTGACCCCAACAATACTTGAAGGAATTGATTGGTAATCACTATGATATCCCCTAGTTGGTGGCATTAGAGCATCAACAAACACATAGTTCTCAATTTTCCACACTCTTAAATAGCTGAAGAGCTCTGGCAATTCATCAAGTGCCTTGCGTGTAAGGCTGTTAGTAAGAAGGGTACTTAGCAGCCTAGGAATGTCCTTGTCTGCAACTGCACATAACCTAAGTCCTTCTCCCTACAACCTATTTACAACCGTTTCTGTAAGATTGAGTTCCTACCAAAGTTGTCGTTTTATTACCACCCTTTTTGACTTTCTTTTAGATGACGGAGGATGCAAAGAACCTAGCCAAGACAAAAGCACTGCCACCTTCTGCTTATGCTTTACCTTTATTCCTACCCCATACCAAATTGCTCTCCAATAAACATATGATATTTCATAACGTTTGGAAGAAGATTTTTGGTTGCAACAAACCAATTCACAAAGGGTAATTGTAGCTTGTGGCCAAACTCAATCTTGTCTCCCCATAGTACCCCTATTTAGCTATGGAAATAAGACAAGCCTTAAGTTGTACCTGTCAACCTTTTCATCAATCTTTGACCACTCATCATCAATTTCTGGTGCAGAGAAAAAGTAGGTACCAACTTGGTCAGTATGATCTAAAGAAACTCCATCCTTTTTTGTTAGATTTGGATCTTGGCTCACCTCATCTTCGTCTTGGTTGTTAGCCGGCATCGCCAATGAATCAATGTTTTGTTCCCACGATACTTCATCATGATTTATTGGTTGTCCTTCAGATTTCTTGGCAATTGTAACAAGATTCATTTCAACGGATTTCTCCTGCGTTGGAGCCTCAATAATTACTCCAGTAGTTGCCCTTCCTCCCTTGTCATCTTGAATGGCCTACTCCATTTCAGGTCTTTCCTCACTTCTTGCAACAACCAGTCTGAATCTTTAAGGTCTCAGCAATCTTAGGAATACCTCAAATCTATTGGCTGCTCTTAGTCTAATTGTTAGGTTGCCACCTATGCTTTCTAGAAATGGCTTCTAGCGTCGTTTCATGAAGCCTCACCCTCTCAACTGCTTGCTCTACTGTGGCAGGACACATCATTTTCACAATAGGCTGCAACGCATCGTCAAGTCCACTAATAAAACTTGATACAAATTAAGACTCGGTCGAGGTTAGATGGAAATTGAGCACAAATGCTCTCAATTTCTCAAACCTGACCAAGTACTCCATAACCGAGCCTTTTTGTTTCAGCTTGTTGAGCTCCTCTTTGTAACTCTCACCTCCAACCTGATCCAACTTAGAAAACATCATCGAAGATTCATTAAATTTCCTTGATAGGCCTTCCAATTTTCCGTTAATTCCGTCCAACCTTATGATAATTTTGTCTGCATAGGCCTTACACTTACTAATCAATGCCAAAATCGACTCATAATTCTAGTTGGTTGCCACTTGAACTTACATATCTGAAACTGTAGCATTCTTCTGCTGCAATTGTGCTTCGAACTGTTTCATGCCTGTTCTATTAGCCATGGCAGAAATTTTCACAAGAACAGATTTTTGTGGCTTAGGATAAGCTCTGAACAATCTCTTGAAAACCGATTGATTCTAAAGCAGCTGCTACTACTCGCCTATTCCGCCACAATCGCTACTTCAATTTTAGTAAACCTAATCCGCTGTGCAACCTTGATACCTCCTAAACCTGATCGACTCAGTTGTAGTTTCCTCAGTCGCCTACTATCCGATTCAATAAACTAAACCCAACCGCTTGAAATCTTGGAAATCACTAGAGTATCAATCTAATCTGAAACCATTTTCGAAATTAGTCAACACTAAGATCTGAGTTCGTCACTAACCCGCCTTCTAATACAGCTAGGATTAAGATTGATTGGTCTAGATCAATCAGCAATCGCCGATGGTCAATCAATCGCTCAAGGATCTGCTTCTGACCACGCCCTCCTTGCCTCTATAACATGCAACGACCTAGATTAGTTCCAAGACTTCCTTGATATGCTTTGTCATCAAATCTAAGCCTAGATTTGCTTTTGACCACAACACCCACTTCCTTGTCTGACCCAATCTCAATTGCCGATCACCCACAGTCCAATAGCGATTGTGATAAATCGGATAACTCGGACTGCTTGATTCACTGCCTTCGGTTTTACCTGTGTTCGTCAGTCGAACTCCTTCCCAACTCGATTGAGTTGGTGTTCAATTCGTTTGCCCATAATTCTGTCTCAGGCTCATGACCGCCTGGCTCTGCTTCACTATTCTTTTGAAATCGACTCTACTCCTAGGTCTTCTGGGTTATGGTCCCACCACACTTTGACTTCGACAACCTGTTGATTGACTTTGTTGAGAAACGACAGTCATCAATTACCATTGATCACTAGAGTTCCACCTCCGAGTTCGCCTTCAAAATTCAAGCCAATAACTGCTTTGCTCTCTCTCAATTACTCTCGGTCTTTGAATTCGAATCAGAAACAATCACCTCTCACTAGCCGAGAAGCACCGTCGGAATTTGCTTCCAATGATCAATTTACAGTGATCAAACTAATTGCTTTTGTCGAAATCACGGCCAAGAATCGTCGGCTCTGATACCATTTGTCACATTCCTAGGATTATCTAGGGTTGTGATTGGAATTAGGGAAGAAATCATAATGATAAAATTGAAGGAGGAGAGAAATTAGCAGGAAAGGAGAGGGAATTAGAGAAAACTGAAGAGGGATAGAGAGAATTAGGAAGATAGGATTTCAATCTCATTACACATGATATCCCATCCTCTTACAAGTAACCCTTTATATGCAAAGCCAGCTGCTAACTGAATTCCTAACAGCACCCATGTGCTCTTAGAAAATTGTAAAATATCTCATAACAAACTATTATAACCCTATTACAATATTACTCATTTATTACTCCTAGGGTCATGACAACATTCATTGTATAGATAATGTTTCCTTTTTATCAATTTCCTTTTGTATAGTTTCCTTAGAAGTTTGTTGACTTTGTAGTTAATTTCCTTATGGAGGTTTCGGGATTAACCTTAAAATCTCATTGTAAACCTATTTTGTAAATGGGAAAGAGAGAATTAGAAATTTCCTAAAGTTACTGTTAACCTAGATCTCACCTATCAATCTAATCGCTCAATACTCAAAACACTCCCAAACAATCTCACTTTCGAAACACAAAAGTAAAACAAAAACTACACAAGAATTTATGCAAGAACAGAAAAGAACACAAGAATTTATCCTAGTTCAGTCTCGAATGAGACCTACATCTAGATTGGCTTTGCCCTTAGCTTTCTCCACTATCTTTGAATGATGATACACGATTACATGGGCCCCAAAACCCAACTCTCTATATGTTTTGTCCTCTTATGATGTGCCTGATTTTTAGATAGGTGTATGGCACTTTGACTATCACATAACAAAGTGGCCTTATCCTCTAAACCTAGGAGTTCACTCACTAGACCCTTAAGCCACATAGCCTCTTTCAAAGCTTCTAAAATTGTTATGTATTCAGCCTCAGTTGTAGATAATGCTACTACATGTTAGAGACTTGATTTCCAACTAATTGTAAAGTTCCATAACCTAAATACCCATCCGGTTGTGGATCTTCTTTTGTCTATATCAGCAGCATAGTCTGCTTCCGAATACCCGAGAATACTAGGCTTAACTCCTATCTTAGCACCACCATAGGTTAGGACATGACTTAAGGGTCCATTTAAATATCTAAACATCCGTTTGACTGCTGACCAGTGGTCTTTCCCTGGATTTTCCATAAAAAGGCTCACAACACTCATAGTATGAGCTAGATCTGGTCGGGTGCACACCATACTATACATTAGACTTCCTATCACACTTGAGTATGGAATATGATTCATTTCCTTCCTTTCTTCCTCATTTTTAGGGGATTGGACAGAGGACAGCTTAAAGTGTGGTGCAAAAGGCACACTAACTGCCTTTGCATTTAACATTCTAAACTTGCATAAAACCTTAGCTAAGTAGGACTTTTGAGATAGGTATATCCTCTATGTTGTGTATCTCTAGAAATTTCTATTCCTAGAATTTTCTTAGCTTCACCTAACTCTTTCATTTCAAATTCAGCTTTTAGCTTTTGCTTGAGAAGCTGTATCTCCTGATGGGATTAACTTACAATAAGCATGTCATCCACATACAATAGTAAGTATACTGAAATGCTAGGTGTAACATGCTTGTAATACACACAACTATCATAGGAACTTCTAGAATACCCTTGGCTTACCATAACCGTATCAAATTTTTGGTACCATTGCCTTAGGGACTGCTTAAGCCCATATAGGGACCTTTTAAGCAAGCATACATTCTCCACCTCTCCCTTAGCTTCAAATCCCCTTGGTCGATCCATTAGAATTTTCTCCACTAGGTCCCCATGAAGGAAAACAGTTGTAACATCCATCTGCTCTAGTTTTAGATCTAAATGAGCTGTTATGGCTAATAGAACCCTTATAGATGTATGTCTCACTACTGGGGAGAATACCTCTATTGAGTTATATGGTTATATTTATATAGTACTCCTAGGGTTAATCTTATGTTAGAGCCCGTGGCCAATGGCCCGTTATATTTTGTATATATATATAGGTTTATAGTCTATGAGATTAATTAAGTTTGTATATACATATTAACAGCCAGGGTTTTCTTCCTAAGCTTCACATGGTATCAGAGTCAAAATAGAAACCCTAGCCACCACCATACAAACCCTAGCTGTCGTCGCTGTCGCCGCCCACATCACAGACGAACACCATCGGTCGCGTCACCACTGGCCGCCGCAACCTGTTGTGCCATCGCCATCACTGCCAACTGCATTCCTGCCGCTTGGGCTACTGGTCTGCAGCGGTTCTTCACTGTCTAGACACCGATCACGCGCACAGTCGCCGCCATTGCGTTCGCCAACCTTCAATCTATCAACCCCAGAAGCTCATCGACGTTGCCGCCACCACGCACTGCCTCTCTAGCACTGTTCACAGAGACATTTTTGCTCCGATCTCTCTCTCAAGTGCTCCGATCGCAACGCCGTCTTCACCATTGGACTCACCTCCTTCAGTCCATTCCAGCCCATCGTCGCCATCCGCTACCATCCGCCGCCACCGGTCACCGGCATCCGCCATCACTCCAACGCGCCTCCACACCTCATTCTCTGTGCTAGATCATCCAGCCTTTATTTTTGACTTATTTAACCCCTTTTGTTTCAGATCTATTGATCTTATAGGGCTCCCTTTTGTCCAACATGGCTGGTACTAGTAAATTTGGCTCCTTCTTTGGTATTTTGTTTCCATCTCCAGCTATTGCTACTGAGAAGTTAATAGACAGTTCCAATTATATCTCTTGGTCCAAGGCAGTTGAACTATGGTGTATGGGTCAAGGTTTACAGGATCATCTAACTACCAAGGCCAAGAATGTGACCACAAATAAACTTGAGTGGCAAAGAGTTGATGCTCTGTTGTGCAGTCTCCTGTGACAGTCAATTGATCATTCTCTTCATCCGATCTATACTAACTATACCACGTGCTATGAATTGTGGGCTCAGGCCAAGGCGTTATACACTAATGACATTCAACGCCTTTATTCAATGGTATCTAATATGCTCAGTTTATGACAGCAGGGTTTGACTCTTCCTAATTTTCTTAGTCGGATGGCCTCTATTAAAGCTGAATTTAACTCCTTGTTACCTACTAGTAAGATTGCTGCATAAGATCTAGCTTAGCGGGATAAATTCTTCATGGTGTGTACTCTTGCTTCTATTGGTCCTGAGCTTGCTCTTGTTCGTGATCAAATTCTTGCTAGTCCTACTGTACCTACTATGGATGAAGTGTAAGTGTATTCTCGTCTTCTTCGGGTTTCATCTGTTCCTACAGTGCCTCCATCTTCTGCAGGTGATCATTCAGTCATGGCTTCACAGGTTCAGAGTAGTGGCGAATAGGGATGAGATCGTGGTAGTCGGGCCAAACGCCCCAAGTGTAACTACTGTCACAAGTGGGGGCATACTAAGGAATAGTGTTATAAATTGCATGGCCGCCCTCCTCGTGTTAATGTTGCTCATGTTGATGGTTCTCGATCTGAGTCCTTTCATGGTTATCCACCGCAATCTGTCCTTCTCACTAGGGCTGACTATGATGAGTATCTCAAGTACAAGACGTCTCAGCAATCCTCATCCACAGTTGCTTATATCGCCCACTTTGGTGATTCCACTACCTGTCTCGCTCAATCATCCTCTTTAGGACCATGGGTCTTGGACTCAGGTGTTTCTAACCATATCTCTGGCATTCCCCATTTGTTCTCTCATTTTACTAATTCTATTTCTTTACTTTTTGTAACATTAGCCAATGGGTCCAAAGCGGTTGCTAAAGTTGTTGGCACTGCCAAACCCTTACCTTCTTTGCCTTTAGATTATGTCATTTATCTTCCTCATTATCCCTTTAATCTTGTCTCTGTTAGTAAACTTATGCGTGCCTTAAATTGTTCTATCACCTTTGATGATCATTCTGTTACTATCCAGGATCGTGGTACGGGACAGATGATTGGCGTCGGATGTGAGTCGTAGGGTCAACCTTCCTACATCTCCTGTTGCTTGCTCAGTGACTGAGTCTCCTGCTCTTCTCCACAATTGCTTGGGACATCCTAGCTTGGCTAAGTTTCAAAAGATGGTCCCCAATTTGTCTAGTTTGTTGTCTTTTCATTGTGAGTCTTGTCAACTCGGAAAACAGTCTCGCACTTCTTTTCCAAAGTGTGTCAATAATCGGACTGTGTCCCCGTTTGCTTTAGTTCATTCCGATGTCTGGGGTCCTAGTCGTGTCATGTCTATTTTGGGTTTTCAATATTTTGTAACGTTTATCAACGATTATTCTCGTTGCACAATGTTATATTTAATGAGAAATTGTTCAGAGTTATTCTCAATTTTTGAATCCTTTTGTGCTGAAATCAAAACGTAGTTTCATACCTTTGTTCAAGTATTGCACAGTGACAATACCCCTGAATATTTTTCTATTCCCTTTACTACCTTTATGTCTTCTCAAGGGATATTGCATCAGTCGTCTTGTGCCTATACACCACAACAGAATGGTGTTGTTGAGCGTAAAAATAGACATTTGATTGAAACTGCTCGCACTCTTCTTGTACATCATCATGTCCCCTTTCGCTTTTGGGCTGAAGCTGTCCTTGCTATCTCATTAACAGGATGCCCTCCTCGGTTCTTCAGCACCAGATTCCTCACTCTCTCTTGTTTCCTGGTCAACCATTATATATTCTTCATCCCTGTGTCTTTGGTTGCTTTGTCCATAACCTATCTCCAAGTCAAGATAAATTGTCTGCTCGGTCCAGCAAATGCATTTTTCTTGGTTACTCTCGCCTTCAGAAGGGTTATCGGTGTTATTCTCCTGACACCCGCCGCTATTTTCTTTCGGTAAATGTTACATTCTTTGAGTCGTCTCCTTTCTACTCTTCGCCTCATTCGAAGTGTCAACCCATTTCTAAGGCAATCACTTTTTCCTCGAGTCCTCCTGCTCCTATTCTCCCTGTTCCTTCCTCTACCCCATTGCAATTTTATCATCGGCGTCATCAACCTCAATCTCCTCCTGGTGGCGATGTTGTTCCTGCGCCTTCTAGTGTTTCCTACTACTTCCACGACTCCTTTTGCCTCACATCCTGCTCCAGTCTCTCCACCTGCTACTGTCCTGCCTTCTGAGGATCTGCTTCCTATTGCCCTTCGGAAAGGTACCCGTTCTTCTCGCAATCCTCACCCCATTTATAATTTTCTTAGCTATTACCGTCTCTCATCTCCTTTTTGTGCTTTTGTGTATTCCTTATCCTCTGTTTCAATACCTAAGACTGTTAGTGAGGCACTTTCTGATCCGGGATGGCGACAAGCAATGGTAGATGAGATGACTGTTTTGCATTCCAATGGTACTTGGGATTTGGTTCCTTTACCCCTAGGGAAATCTCTTGTTGGTTGTCGGTGGATCTATACTGTCAAGGTGGGTCTTGATGGGCAGATTGATCGCCTTAAGGACCGTTTGGATACCAAGGGGTATACTCAGGTCTATGGTATTGACTATGGTGACACTTTTTCTCCTGTTTCTAAGATGTCCTCTATGCATTTGTCTCTCTATGGTAGCTATGTGCCACTGGCCATTATATCAGCTGGACATTAAGAATGCCTTCTTACATGGTGAGCTTCAGGAGGAGATTTATATGGAGCAACCTCCTGGGTTTGTTATTCAGGGGGAGTTTCGGCTGGTTTGTAAACTCCGTCGCTCACTATATGGGTTGAAGCAGTCTCTTCGAGCCTGATTTGGTCGATTCAATGCTGTCATTCAAGACTTTGGTATGACTCGTAGTGGCTCTAATCATTCGATTTTTTATAAACACACATCACAGGGGAGGTGAATATACTTGGTTGTCTATATGGATGATATTGTTGTTACAGGTAATGATCAGGATGGTACTGTTCAGTTGAAGAAATATCTTTTCCATCATTTTCAGACTAAGGACTTGGGGTTACTTAAATACTTTCTTGGCATAGAAGTTGCTCAGTCCAGTTCTGGTATTGTTATCTCTCAACGAAAATATGTGTTAGACATTCTGGAAGAAACTGGGATGCTTGATCGTAAACCTATAGGTTCTCCTATGAACCCTAATGTAAAGCTCTTACCAAGGCAGGGGGAGCCTCTTCCTGATCCTGGAAGATACCGCAGGCTAGTCAGAAAACTTAATTCTCTCACTATCACTCGCTCAAACATTTCTTTCTCAATTAGTGTTGTCAGTCAATTTTTACAGTCTCCTTGCAATAGCCACTGGGATGCGGTAGTTTAGATTCTCAGGTATATTAAGGGAGCTCCAAGTAAAGGATTGTTGTATGAGAACAGAGGTCATATTCAAGTAGTCAGATATTCTGATGCTGATTGGGCAAGTTCTCCTTCTGATAGACGATTTACTTCAAGATATTATGTTCTGGTTGGAGGAAACCTAGTATCTTGGAAAAGTAAGAAGCAGGAGGTTGTTGCTAGATCGAGTGCAGAAGCAGAATATTGTGCTATGGCCTTGGCAACGTGTGAATTTATCTGGCTAAAACAATTGCTTCAGGAGCTCAAGTTTGGGGAGATATCACAGATGAGATTAATTTGTGACAATCAAGTTGCATTACATATTGCTTCCAATCTAGTCTTTCATGAGAGAACCAAACATATCGAGATTGATTGTCATTTCATCCGAGAGAAGATTTTATCTGGCTGTATTATCACAGATTTTGTCAATTCCAATGACCAGTTAGCAGATATTTTCACTGAATCTCTCAGGGGTTCTCGAATTGGGTATATTTGTAACAAGCTTGGTGCATATGATATATATGCTTCAGCTTGGGCGGAAGTGTTGAGTTATATTGTTATATTTATATAGTACACCTAGTGTTAATCTTATGTTAGAGCCCGTGACCCATGGCCTGTTGTATTTTGTATATATATATAGGTGTATAGTCTATGAGATTAATTAAGTTTGTATATATATATTAACTGCTAAGGTTTTCTTCCTAAGCTTCACAACCTCATTGAAATCAATGCCTTGAACTTGGGTAAACCCCCTAGCAACCAACCTAGACTTATATCTAGGCTTAGGGTTAATTCCTACCCCTTCCTTGATCTTAAACAGCCACTTGCAGCCCACAATGCGTTGCCCTTTTGGCCTTTCAACCAATTCCCAAGTCTGATTTTTCTATAAGGATTCTATTTCAAACTTCATGGCTTCTGGCCATTTTCCAGCATCCTTAGAGGACATGGCTTCTTCATAGGTAAGTGGTTCTTCCCCCCCCCCCCCCCCCCCCCCCTATTTCAGTTGCACTAGTAAAAGCATAGGCCACTAGATTAGAATAACCGAATCTCTAGGGTGGTTTGCGGACCCTCGGTTGTTTGTCCCTTGCAACACTATACCTATCCAAATTTGGATTATCTTCTAGGCTGGAATCTGCATCACTACCTACTTCATCTTCTTTATAGTGAGAAGATTCTTGGGTCTTGAGCATGATCATCTTCATGATGACTGCCATGAAACTCATATGCAGTTTCAGGCAGTTCTGAGGTATTGGCTGGGTGAATGCTTGTTATCTCTACATGAACAGATTCTTTTTCCTCTCTTAAGCTATGCTGGGTTTGATGGATATCTGATTTTAGAGTAGAGGACTCATCAAATGTCACATCTCTTGTGACTATAGTCCTAGGTCCCTCTGATTCTAGGTTCCAAAACTTATAACCTTTAACACCTGAGGGGTAACCTATAAATAGGAATTTCTTGGCTCTAGGCTCTAAGTTGCTTTACTTCACATGAGCATAGGCTAGGCATCCAAATATTCTAAGGTGTGATAGGCTTGGTTTATGCCCAATCCACCTTTCATATGGGGTCTAAAAATTAATTGCCATAGAGGGTGATCTATTAATAATATGGGCTGCTGTAGAAACAGCCTCCCCCCAAAAGGATTTGGGTAAGTTTGCATGAAAGAGCATGCATCTTACCCTCTCCAAGAGAGTCCGGTTCATCCTCTCAACCAACCCGTTTTGCTTAGGGTTCTCGGGGGCTATTAAATGTCTAACTATGCCTCCCTCCTTACACATTTGATTAAAATACCTATTACAAAACTCTAACCCATTATCTGTCCTAATAACCTTCGTGTGCCTATTTGGTTCTCTACCATTTTCTTCCAAGTCCTGAAAGTTTCGAAGGTGTTATCCTTAGTCTTTAGAACATATACCCATTGCATTCTTGAGAAGTCATCTATTATTGACAGAAAGTACCAAGAGCCCCATGAGTCATGGTTTGGGTTGGACCCCACAAATTTGAATGGATGTAATCTAGGGGTGCTTTTGATGAGTGGATAGCTATCTTGTTAAATTTTACCTTAGCTGTTTTCCCATAAATGCAAGATTCACACTTGCTTAGATCTAGGGATTGACCTAACTCCAATATCCCCTATAGCAAGTTCCTTAAGCCCTTGCTCACTAATGTGTGACATTCTTAGATGCCACAATCTTGCCTTATCATGGGAAGTTGAACTTACAGTTGCAGCTTCGCCACATAAAGTGGTTGATTGCAAGAGATAAATTACATTCCTTAACACAGCTTTCATGCATACTAGGGAGCCTTTATTTATCTTCAACACTCTACCCTCACCTTTAAATTTAAATCCGCTCCTATCCAATTCCCCGAGAGAAATCAAATTCCTCTTGAGTTCAAGGACATATCTCACGGCTGTGAGGGTCCTAAAGGTTCCATCATGCATTTTTAATCTAACATCCCCTACCCCTTGCACCTTACATTCATAGTTATTTTCTAATAAAACCTTTCCCCCCATTAATTTCCTTAAAGTTTTGGATCCAATGCTTCCTTGGGGTCATGTGGAAGGAACAACCTGAGTCCATAACCCATTCTTGCCTATCTGTTTTGTCACTCACAATTAGGGCATCTACACTATCATACCAAATGTTACATATATTAACCCCTCCATCAGAATTTTCTTTATCAGCATGGTCTTTCTTCCTCTTAGGATAGTACCGCTTAATGTGACCTTGTTAACAGTAATAGCATTTTATTTGGCCTTTCCCATTCTTAGACTTAGACCTTGATTTACCTCTATTCTTAAAATCTTTCTTAAAACTTCTTGATCTTGCTGTTAACGCATCACCAGGGGAAGATTTACTGTCCATTTTAATTCTCAATTCTTTAAAATTTAATGCCCCTATTACATCTTCTAAAGAGAGTTTAACCCTACCATGCTGGAAAATATCTACTAAATTCTCATAGGTTTTGGGCAATGAATAGAGAAGGACTAAGGCTTTGTCTTCATCCTCATATTTTACATCTATGTTTTCTAAATCTAAACATAGTTTAGTAAAGTCATCTAAATGATCCTGAAGTTTCTAATGACCATGCATTTTGAAATTAAAGAACCTGGCCTTGAGGAATAACCGACTAGAGAGTGTCTTCTTGAGATACAAGTCTTCCAACCTTTTCTAGATTTCTACCGCAAACTTCAATCTTGACACTTCCCTGAGCACTTTGTCTCTAAGGCTCAGAATAAGAAGGCTGTAAGCCTTCTTATTAATCTCCACCCGAGCCTCCTTTTGTTCGGCGGTTAGAACTTGTGGTTTTTTCCCAGTTGGAACCTCCTGGACGTATCTTCTTGTTCCAGCCCCCCCTCCAAACCGAGACTACAGATGAGTGCCTCCATCTTGATCCTCCATAGCCCGAAATCGTTGTTCCCAACAAACTTGTCAATGTTTGATCGTGAGGCAATTGGCACCATCCTGTTTCCCTTGAATCGTCTCCCCTGTCTTGAGATTCTTGAATTCTTAATCAATTCCAGAGACAACCAGCTCTGATACCAAGTTGTTAACCTAGATCTCACCTCTCAATCTGATCGCTCAATACTCAAAACACTCCCAAACAATCTCTCACTTCCGAAACACAAAAGTAAAACAGAAACTACACAAGAATTTATGCAAGAACAGAAAAGAACACAAGAATTTATCCTGGTTCAATCTCGAATGAGACCTACATCTAGATTGGCTTTGCCCTTAGCTTTCTCCACTATCTTTGAATGATGGTACACGATTACATGTGCCCCAAAACCCAATTCTCTCACAGCCCATAAACCTGAAAGCTATACAGAGTTGGAACCGAAAGATATACACTCTTTCACACATAGCACATACTCACACAAGATAGATTGAAAACAAAACTGAAAAGCTCTCTGAAAAGCCTACCTCCCAACCCCTATTTATAAGCTATAGAGGCGAGAGTAACCAACTACCTCTAAATGGCAGTTACAACGGACCCGGTCAGCCTTCTAGAAACATTCCCTTCTAGAAGAATTAATACAGAAAATAAACCTCGACATCTTTATTACATTACAAACCCTAATCTAGTACAAATGCATTTTAACAATTACCTTTCCCTCCAAGGAGCTGACTTCCTCCCTCAACTTGCTAATGCCACAAGCCTACTTGTTACATTGGATGAGAGGTTTAGCATCCCATTTCCTCACATTCTCTTTCCCACAAACATCCTATGTCACACCTAATATAGTGCTTGCAACAATCACCGTTGTGAAGCCTTATCTAAGACCAAGTTGCCATGAACTTGGGTTTTCCAAGACAATTGTGTTGGCACTTTGCAAAAAATCACCCTCTTGGTGTGGGCTAAGTCAGTCGTTATAACTAACTAAGAGGTCCTCTATATAAAGGCCTTCCACTTCCTATACCAATGGTTGAAATCATATTGATCCACAGCTTAGAAAACAAGACCCTCCACATGCATACTTAACCCTTCATATTACATGACATTTCTTATTATAAAAGTTCTTAAGAGTATTTGTCCTCTATATAAAGGCCTTCCACTTCCTAAACCAACGATAGAAATCATATTGATCCATGGCTTAGAAAACAAGACCCTCCACATGCATACTTGACCCTTTATATTACATGACATTTCTTATTATAAAAGTTCCTAGATTATTGTAGAATATTCAAGAAAATACAAGACAATTCCAGAATGTTCCATAACCAGTCAATGCAATTAGTTTGTAAGATCATCATTGTTTGCATTAGTATCTACATGAACTGCATGGACCCTAGCCTAGTTTTGCAAAATATTTCTAGAGTTGTCTTCTACTTTCTTGAATATTCAAGAATACTCTAGTAGCTTTTATCATAGAAAGGTTATGTAATATGAAGGGTTAAGGACGAGAATGCCTAAGAGATAAGTATATGAGGGTCACGTTTTATAGGTTGTCAGATCAATATGATCTTAGTAATTGATATAAAAGGTGGAAGGTCCTACATATAAAGGACCTCTCAGTTGTACCCATATCCCCGTGAGCAATACGAGCCTTATTATCTCTCTCTCTCTTTATATATATATATATATATGTGCCAATGTGCGTCTAGGTGTATTGCTTAAGAGGCTGACTAAACCATCACCTTGGAAGAGGCAAGTTTTTGGCAAGTTGGTATCAAAGTAGGCCTCACTAACAAGTGTGTGATTGTCATGACTCATGAGCATTGTATTGAGTGTGACAAAGGATGTTCATGGGGAAGAGAAGGTGTAGGGATGGGACCCTTACCTCCCATCAAAATAGGCAATAAGGCTCAGGGCATCAGCAAACTAAGGAGGGAGAAAGTTAACTCCTTAGAAGGAAAGATAATGTTGCTTGAGAACATGTTGGCAGGGATGACAAAAAAGCTCAAAAGGATGGCACATAACATGAGTGCACTCTAGTCCCATACATTAGAACAGTTAGACTAAGTAAACGATAACATCGAATCCTTCCAAGTTGCATACAAGAAAGGTTTAGTTGCATTGATAATTTGTATTGTTGCTGCCTAACTACAACAATTAATTTATGGTGTAGGAAACTGTCTCGATGAGGTGTGCGAGTGACTCTTAGGATGACGAGTGACCCTCCTTATGACGAGAGTCCTGCTGAAAAAGGAATTGGTTAGGGGACACGAATGAGTGTCCCCCGCGCAAACCCTCTGATGCTCAAATCAGTCTCCAGATGAGTATAGAATGCTTGAAAGAAAAGAGTGTTTGAGTACTGTTGTGAGCGTACCTGAATGAGGAGGGTGACTCTTATTTATAGAGAGAAGAGTAACAGATGGGTCACGTTTGTCGCGCAGGCATATTTGGCTCATCCAAATATATCGATAGGTTTCTCAGAGGCAATTTTAATCAAGTCTCACAATGGGAGATTGGGGAGATTGGGTCCCTCGGGGTTTAGGCTCCCGAGAGGGTCTCTTGCATGGCTTGGAGAGTGGTTCCTAGTGTTTGGATGGCCCTAGAGAGTCTCTCGTATGTCTTTTGGGGAGGCAAGTGACTTGTGAGGTGTCCTAGAAGGGTCTCTTGGTGATATTTCAAAAGAGGCTCCTAGGGGGTCATTTGGTCATATCTTGGCATCTTGCTTGATCATTTGATCACATTCAATAGCGTAGTCTTGTGCCATGTCCCATGCACATCTCCCAGCCCACATGGTCAACAGTCCTTCAGTTGGTCTAAGTCTCTCGATTCTCCTGCACACGGCTCGCAATTCTCTCAGTTATGCAAATCTCTCGTTTAACCGAGAGTCTCTCGGTTGTGCCATGTTCCCTCCTAGTTGCATGCCTCTTGCGGCCCACTTGGCCATCTGCTCGCCTTGCGCATTCTGCATGGCCACTGCATAGCCCTTTGGCCGCATAGCACTATGGCCACTAAGTGACCTTGTGACCACTAAATGACCTTTACTCAGTCATTTCCTTACCTTGGCCATTTTTGCCTTAGCCCTTTAGCCTATTTTAATTACTTAGCCCACTTTAATCACTCGACCCACTTCTATTACTTAGCCTACCTTCGTTCTTTAGTCTTAAACCACTTGCCTCCATAAGCCACTGAACAGAGACCACACAGAGAACATTCCCACCTCATACTCGGGAGGTTATGCGCAACAAAAAATCTCTGATGCCAATGTACAAGACAATTGTGTTGCCTCCGGTCCAAGAACTAGTAACACGATCGAAGCCGTTAACAGATCATTAATTCTCTCAGCCATGTTATATGTTACTTGCATTACATTCAATAAATGTTCAACTAACATCTAGCCACATACCTTTGGTGGAAGATCTTTTGGATGAACTCCACAATGCCCAATTCTTTTCCAAACTCAATTTGCACTCAAGTTATCATCAAATTAGCATGAAACCCGAGGATACTCCTAAAACTGCATTCAAAACCCACCATGGACACTTCTAATTTTTGGTAATGCCATTTGGGCTTACCAACGCCCCAGCTACATTTCAATCACTCATGAACCGAATCTTTGAACCCCACTTACGGAAATTTATTTTAGTTTTCTTTGATGATATCCTTATCTATAGCTCCACCTTCGAACAACACCTGTTGCACTTGCAAACCACCCTAGACATCCTCCGGTCCCACCAATTATTCATTAAGAAATCCAAATGTGAGTTTGGTCAGGGGCAGGTGGAGTATTTGGGGCACACAATCTCTAAGGGAAAAGTGAGCACTGACCCAAAAAAGATCGAGGCTATGGTGTCTTGGCCAAGACCAACAACAGTGAGGGCCTTAAGAGGATTTCTTGGGCTAACAGGTTACTATCGGCGATTTGTTAAGAACTATGGAGTGATTAGCCGTCCCTTAACCGAGTTGCTGAAAAAGGGAGAATTTAATTGGGGTCCCAAGGCAGAAAAGGCATTTGAAGAGGTGAAGGGGACCATGAATCGGGTGCCTGAATTGAAGCTACCGGATTTTAACAAGCCTTTTACCCTGGAAACTGATGCGAGTGGCACTGGTATTGGGGTTGTGCTGGCACAAGAAGGAAGGCCTATCACTTTCCTAAGTCAAGTGCTAGGCCCTAGGCATTCTGGGTTAAGCATCTATGAGAAGGAATTCTTGGCAGTCCTAATGGCCGTGGATAGATGGAGGCATTACTTGGAAGGGAGGCGATTTATCATCAAAACGGATCACGAAAGTCTGAAGTACTTATTGCAGCAAAAGCTTCAAACACAACTTCAGCGCAAGGGAATAGCCAAGCTCATGGGATTAGATCACATGATACAATATAGAAAAGGAAAAGAAAACATTGCAACGGATGCCCTTTCCCAATGCCATGAAGAGGGAAGCCTTGCAACAGTCATAGTGGTGACTCCACAGTGGTATGAGGAAGTGATTAGTAGTTATGTTGGAGACCAAAGAATTACGGCCTTGCTGGAAAAACTGACAGTGACTGAGAGGGAAAAAGAGGTGGAGGGATATACTTTGAAGGAAAGAATGTTGAGATTCCAAGGTCTTATAGTGATTAGGGACAAGGCTGAACTAAAAAGAAAGATTATGCAGGCCTTGCATGAGTCGCCCTTAGGGGGCCATTCGGGTGAACATAATACATATGTGAGAGTTAAGGGAATATTCTACTGGCCAAGGATGAAGGCGGAGGTCAAGAAGTTTGTGCGGGGATGTGATGTATGCAAAAGGTGTAAAATGGAGCTGGTACCCTACCCGAGATTACTGCAACCCCTGCCTATCCCAGAACAAGCCTGGTCGAGTGTGTCGATGGATTTCGTAAATGCATTACCTAAATCAGAGGGCAAGGATAGTGTTTTGGTGGTGGTGGATCGGTTTACCAAATTCGCCCACTTCATTGGATTGTCCTGTCCCTATACGGCTCAAGAGGTAGCAAGGGTATTCCTAGATCGGGTAGTCAAGCTACATGGGGTCCCCCAGAATATAATCTCGGATAGAAATAGCATTTTTACCAGTTTGTTATGGAAAGAGTTGATGAAATCATTGGGCATGGACCTAAGGTTATCCACGGCATACCATTCTCAAACGGATGGCCAAACCGAGAGGGTGAATCAATGTCTTGAAAACTATCTAAGGTGTATATGCCTAATGCATCCCAAAGAATAGCATAGGCGGTTATCTTTGGCCCAGTGGTGGTACAACACCACCTTACATTCAGCTATTAAAGTAACCCCCTTCGAAGCTCTGTGGGTACAACCCGCGCTACCAGCAGTAGGAGGGGGATCAGAGGTAGCCATGGTGGAAGAGTACTTACAGAAGAAGAGGGAAGTGACTCAGCAAATGAAACAAGAGCTGGCCTCTGCCCAGCACCGCATGAAGCAGTATGCGGACAAGAAGAGGACGGAAAAGGAGTTTTGAGGTTGGAGAGGAGGTGTACCTAAGGCCGAAACAGCCACATCTGAAGTCACTGACACAGGGGAACGCTACCAAGCTTAGCCCCAGGTACTTCGGACCTTTTCCTATAACTGACAAGGTGGGAAGAGTGGCTTACCGATTGCAATTGCCAGCCGACACTCACATCAACCCTATGTTTCATGTTTCATTACTGAAGAAATCAATTGGGGGGCAGCCAGTAAGTCCCACGCTGCCATCTCTGGCCAAAGGAAGTGAACAAGCTGTGGAGCCATAGGCCATACTCGAGAGACGAGTGATCCAGCAAGGAGGGGTTCCCTTAATCCAGGTTTTGGTTAAATGGCAAGGAAACACTGCGGATGGCAACACAGGGGAATACCTTCTAGAATTGCTCAAGAAGTTTCCCCGCGCGGTTAGCCTACTCAATCTTCCTTGAGGACTAGGAAGCATTCAAGAGAGGAGCATTGTCACGGAGGCAGTCTATTAAGAGTCGTTTCTTTAAATTTTTGCTAATTAAGATCTTCAGTTGTATGTTTTCATTTCAGCTATAGCCTTAGCACGCTAGGTGGTCTAGTAAGTTGGTTAGAATTAAAGTTGTTATGAGGTTAAGAGTGAGGGCCCCCCCTATCAGGGGAATATACCCTCCAACGACCTTATAAAGGTACCTTCCATGCGATGGAGAGGTCATGCTAACAATCAAGAAGATTATATTCTCTAGCTGGTCCTTCTCTCTCTCTATTACTCTCGTCTACCTCACTCTCTTCTCTCTCTTCTCTCCGAATTTCTTGTTCTTCTTCTTTTTGACGACTCCATTATCAAGTGGAGTTCTGAATTTCTCTATCAATCCCCTCAAGATTGTGGTAAGGCTGCAGTAGTCACAACAGGGTTGTGACAATAGGGCTCACCAAGTATTACTGAAGGTTTGTAAAGAACTACGGCCTGATCAGTAAGCCCTTAATGGAGTTATTGAAGAAAAAAGGCTTCAAGTGGAACCCCAAGGCAGACAAAGCCTTTGAGCAGCTGAAGAAGGCTCTTAGTGAAGTGCCCATGCTGGGTCTGACCGACTTCAGCAAACCATTCGTGCTAGAGACCGAAGCTAGCAACTATGGTATAGGGGAAATTCTCTCACAGGAAGGCAGGCCTTTAGCTTTCCTAAGTTAATCCCTAGCCCCAAGACACCAAGGCCTTAGTATTTATGAGAAAGAATTGATGGCAGTCCTCATGGCAATCGAGAAATGGCGATACTACCTAGAAGGAGGTAGGTTTATTATCCAAACAAACCATGAAAGCCTGAAGTTCCTAATGCAGCAAAGATTACACACTCAATTGCAAAAGAAAGGGATGACCAAACTCATGGGAATGGACTACGTGATTCAGTTCAGGAGAGGGAAGGACAATGCAGCAGCTGATGCTTTGTCACGCCACCAAGAGGAAGGGGAGAATACAACCATTTCAGCAATAGTGCCTGATTGGCTACAAGAAGTTACTCACAGTTACCAGCAAGGAGAGTGGATCAAGGGACTTTTGGAGTAGCTAAGTGTAGATGCTAACAGCAAACCGAATTACTCATTCAACAATGGAGTGATAAGGTACAAAGGCAGGTTGGTGATCGGGGACAATGATGAGTTGAAAGGCAGAATCTTACAAACATTACATGAGTCCCCTATCAGAGGCCATCCTGGAATACAAAACACTTACCGCAAAGTGCAGCAGGTATTCTTCTACCCTAAACTTAAAAAATGTGTGTGGGATTACGTGTTGGGTTGTGATGTGTGCAGAAGATGTAAACATGAGACAATAGCCCACCCGGGGTTACTGCAACCCTTGGTTGTTCCCGGCCAAGCATGGACCCATCTAACCATAGATTTCATAGGAGGACTTCCAAGATCAGAATGAAAAGACTGCATAATGGTGGTGGTTGACAGATTCTCCAAGTTCAGCCATTTCATTGGCTTATCTCACCCATTTTCAGCACAAGAAGTAGCTCGAATTTTCATGGATAATGTAGTGAAGCTACACGGGATTTCACAATCTATAGTCTCAAACAAGGACAAGATATTCGCAAGCATATTTTGGCAAGAACAGATGAAATCCCTCAGCACCAAGCTGTTCATGTCCATTCCATATCACCCTAAAACGGACGGCCAATCAAAAAGGGTGAATCAATGCTTGGAAGCATACTTACGGTGCTTTAGTTTTCTTTAACCTCGAGGGTGGCATAAATGGTTAGCACTTGCTCAATGGTGGTATAATTCGAGCTTCCATAGCTCAATTAAAATGACTCCTTTGAGGCCCTCTATGGCTACAAACCTCAATTGTTACCAGCAATTGGGAGTCAATCTACAGTAGCAGCAGTGGAGACCTATTTGCAGCAGAGGCAAGACGTAATTCAAATGGTAAAAAAGGAGCTAACTAAGGCTCAAAACCGAATGAAGCAAATGGCTAATAGAGAGGAGGCGAGGGACATTTTTCAGTTGGGGAGAATGTCTACCTAAAGCTAAACCCACAACATCTCAAGTCATTAAGTCCCCAGCCATTATCTAAGTTGAGTCCTAAATATTATGGGCCATTTCCCATAATGGAGAAGATAGGAGCAGTGGCATACAAGCTGCAATTGCCGGAGGAATCGCGCATCCACCCCGTGTTCCACGTTTCCCTTCTCACGAAGGCCATTGGAACACAAAGATTCTTGACTACACTCCCCCTAATGAGAGAAGACGAGATAGAAGTACCAATCCCTGCAACTATCCTAGACAAACGAGTCATACACAGACAAGGCGCCCCACTCACCCAAGTGTTGGTTAAATGGTCCTCACTCCATGAGGACAACAACACATGAGAATATCTGCCAAACCTACTTCAGCAATTTCCAAATTCAACCGGCTTGCTGCATATTTTTTGGGGACAATAAATGCTTTAAGGGGGTGGGGGGGGTGGGGGGGGGGATTGTTACGTTAGTATAACTAACTAATGGGCTATTGGGCCTAGTAGATATGGTTGCCTTTTGATTAGAAAAATAAGTAGCATTCGGGCATAGCTGGAGGAGAGTTCCAGCATGCACGTGACAGGTGTGAAGAATGTAAAGGCAAGTGGACTAAGGCCATTTTTGGCGCCTAAAGTTGGTGATAGATCAATATATATTGCGCTGATCTACACCTATGTCCAGTATGTTAATTGAATTGGAAATTAGTTTCCCTCCAAACTCTCTTCCTTCTCAATTCTGAATTCTCTCTTACCCCTTCTTCCCCCCTAAACTCTCTATTCTTCTTCTCAGAACCCAAGGTTTCTCCCTTGTCAGATCGAAGGTTTGACACGTTTGAGGTGCACACCGATGCATCTGACTTTACTATTGGTGTGGTGCTAATGCAAGAAAGGCACCCAATTGCTTTTGAAAGTCACAAGATCAATGACACCAAGCGATGCTACACGATACAAGAGAAGGAGATGACATCCATGGTGCATTGTTTGCGCACATGGAGACATTACTTGTTGGGGTCGCGGTTTGTGATCAAGACCGACAATGTAGGGACTAGCTACTTCCAATCCCAAAAGAAGTTGACGCCCAAGCAAGCCTGTTGGCAAGATTTCCTAGCCAAGTTTGACTATGTGTTGGAGTACAAACCCAGTACGACCAATGTAGTGGTAAACGCATTGAGCCGAAAGGCCGAGTTAGCGGCCATGAGTCAAGCCAAGGGTGACTTGATGGCAAAAATCATAGAAAGGATGAATCATGACCCCGTGGCGAGACAACTAGTGGAAATGGCCAAGGGAAGACAAAGAGGTTTTGGATCGAGGATGGACTTCTCTACACCATTCGAAGAAGGGTCTTTGTCCCTAAATGGGAGAACTTGAGAAGAGAGCTCATTAAGGAGTATCATGACTCCAAATGGGCTGGTCATCCAAGGTAAAGACGCACCCTTGCTTTGTTGGAAGCCGCTTATTACTGACCGCAAATGAGGAACGAGGTCGAACTTTATGTGAAGACTTGTCTTGTATGTCAACAAGAAAAGGTGGAGAATCAATCGCCTAGAGGATTGCTAAGAACTTACACCACATGTCACCATTAGGAACCACCCTAAAATCATGTAAATCCCCATCAATCATTTATCATTTCTTTGGTTTCCTCCTTAGATTGTTACAAAAACCTTCTTGCTTGGCCATTTTTTTTCTAAGGCAAAATAATATATTAGTTTATTGGTTCTAAGTAGTCTATACCATTGTTTGATGTGGTAGTAAGCATAAGTCTATTAAACATGAGAAGAGAGATAAGAGTAACCAGCCACTCTGCACACATTATGACATAATTGGGTCAATATGTGGTCCACTCTGAACACTCTCATTGAGGACCAGCAGTGAAGAATGGTTGTTTCTTTGGTTCCTAAGAGCTGTCACTAACTCCATTCTCATTGATTTGAAGCCACAAGCTACTGGTCCAACTTAAAAAAGGTTTTGCACGGTGCCACTTCACTAGTGCAATCTCTAGTCCAACAACACACATCAACTCCATCCAATAAAGCCTTGATCCAAAGAAGTCAGTATTTCTAGTGGCAACATGGATCCACTAATTGCTTTCTATCTTCATCATCAAATTGAGATTAGAAACAACTTGGATTCATTTATAGAACATTTGAAAAACATCAAGATAAACAGGCGCAAAACCTGCTACCATAGTGAAGCAGAATCTTCCTTCTTCAAGCTTCCTTATACAAAGGTGGGGAGGCAGCAAGAAGTGCTTCATCCTCCAGGGTATATTATGAAGCTTAAATTTTATCAGATGCATGATTTAACAGAGTCTACTTTGACAAGTATCAACTGCATTATTACATATTAGGTGGTCAATAGGTGGAGGATCAAAGACATCGGATAATAATTGATACCTCGCATAAGCAGAATGCTAGTTGTAATAGCAACTCCTCCCGCCACAAATGGGTGTTCTCTTGCTCCTATCAACTCAGCTGTAAAAAGAGTTAAGAGCAGAGAAAATAAATTAAGACAATAAACTGTACATCAGTTTAAACTAATTCACATGCCATAAAAAATTGGCCAAAGAAACAATTATTCCATACCGATGAACACTTGAGAACATCATTGATGAACAAGTTCCCAAATTTCAAACCTCGGGAGAAAAAAAAAGACATATATACTAGAACATTAACACCCAAAAATAGTAATTTTCAAAAAAGCTCAGACAACATGGTAGGGAATTAAATAATACTGTGTAAATTTTATAAGGACATGAAAATAAGTCACATTCTACATGAATATAACGAGATATTAGGTGTTGTAACTACCTGTAATTTTATTTCCAATTTTGGGAATAAATAAATAAATTGGAGAATTTTCTGGGTCGGAGGAAAATGAGAACAATAACTTGAGGCTAGAAAATCACTGAAATTAGCTTTATAATGAGTCAAACCAACTTGTTTGGTGATTTGAGGATAGAAGGGTGGCCTGGGTGGGCCATGGTCGAATAAAATGGATTAAAAGGAATGAAAATCTAATATTGATACTTGCATTTCAAAATAGGGATGGACTCTTTCAAAATAGAGCATTGGATTCATGAAAAATCCAAGTCTCGGGGTCATGCTTCTAAATACAAATGGGTTATTTCAAAATAAAAAGTCCAGATATTGAAAGGGCTAAAACAGGCATATATTTCGAACTAAGAAGTGGTTATTTCGAAACAGATGGCCTATTTGAAATAAGAATCAGGCTATTTCGAAATAGAGCCCTGCTAGCTGCTAGACAGATTGCAATTTTTCAACTGAAATCACAAGTGGAGGCTCAATTCTTTGAGTTTGGCCACAAACTTTTAAACATAGATATACCATGATATTAGCCATAAGGTGGTATTAAAGTGGAAAAAAATTGATCATTTGGTGGGTCTAATTATTGTTTAAAGTGGGTATTTTTTGCTTAAGAGTGAAATTGGACAAGGAGAAATAACTTGCAACCAAGAGGCTGTCACAGCCCAAGGGCTAGTATGTAATTAGAAGGGTATTAGAAGGGTATAACCGGCCATTACAGGCTGTTATAACTGTAATAATCCACTTGGCACATGGCAGCCTAGTTGGCACATGGCTACTTGGAGATTCTAGAGAGTTAGTTAGAAGAAGCCTCTATTGTAACCAACTCCTATAAATAAGAAGCTGTTCATGAGGATGGGGATGTGAAGATTATTCCACAAGTCCTTTCCCTCCAATTCAATCTCAATTCTCTATCTCTCTCTCTCTCATTCTCTCTCCCTCTCACTCACACTTCCTTCTTTCCGCCACTTCCTTTCCTAAAATTCCAGAAATAAGCCCAGTCAGATCCCTAGATCTGACAGAGGCCAAACCAACCCGACTTGGGCTGGGTTTTAACCCTAGGTAATCCCTCAAGTCATGCCATTGAAAGGGAAAAATGTACAAACCCTAGCATAAATTTTGGCCAAATACAAGCTTGCAAGAAGAGACAAAAATGTGGGGACCAACCTCTTTTCTTACAAAGCTATGTGTGGCTGCAAAATTGACTTGCAAAGGGTATGATTCCCTGAAAAAAAGAAAAAAAAAAAAGAGGCTGATATGACCTCTAAAGAAGATGACAAATCTGAAGAGTGGGAGTCTTTTGGCTAATGACCTAATTGCCCTCAAAGCAAGCAAAAAGAAGGGGAAGAAGTGGTAAAAGAGTCTCTTTTGTTCCCAAACCAGATTTTAACCCTAGAGAAAGCATTCTCCTTTATACTTGCATGCAAAATTCGTGCTTGAAGAAGAGGAGAGTTGAGAGAGTTCCTAAGAGGTTTTGGGGCCATTTTTGTGTTATTTGGAGGGTTTCACCACAAGTTAAGTGGGTAACTCCTCGACGTTTGACTCTAGGCGAATGTAGATCCATTAAGAGCTTGATTGCTCTCATGGTTTTTGTATGGACCTTGTTGGGTGAGGAAATCTTTGCCTCTTTGTTGAGGATAGCCACTGATTTGGAGAAGTTCTTCACTAAAGTAAGAGGCTTTATTGATCTCTACCCAGCATTAATTTACACTAATGGATTGGTAGCCAGTATATATGTTTTGTCTGGATCCTTAACTCTTGAGCGGGCCGAGAGTGCACTGTTTGGAAGGCCATTCAGCTTCTAATAGTCATTGTTTGTAAGCATTGCATAACATTGATAGAACAAGGCATGGATTGAGAATGCATGTTGATTTGATGCATTGTTATTTATGCTTGATAAATGTCAAGCTATATGGGCATATGTGGGCTCTACATGAGGATCCTAAGATGAAAAATGTCAAAGGAGGGTCTGTTGCTTTAGCTGGGATTGGAACGTGGTATAAGGAAGAGTCCGGGTGCCTGCTATCATATACGTGATATTTTATGCAGAATGGAAATCATGGATGCTATTTACAATGGTTTGTATGAATTGATATGGGCTTCAGGAAGGCCTAAACCCTCTGTTTTTGTGGTTTGGCAAGAGATGGTAAACTTATTTCAATGATTTTTTTGATAATTTCTGGTTATTCTGAACTATATTGCATTATATAGTAAAATTGGACAAAAAATCGATATTTTCAAATGATTGAATGTTTTAGAATGGTCATGTGGCTTGTAAACAGACTAAATAAATCCTAAGCACCATGAGAAGGCTGTTAATGAAGCAAAAAAACCAATGGTTAAATGTTTTAAGATTGAAAATCAAAAAAAAATCAAATATGGAAGGGGGCTATTTCAGAATAGGCTTGGGTTATTTCGAAATAGAATAGCGGGTTTCAACACTGTTTTCACAAATCAGGAAGAGTATATTTTGAAATAAAGAAGAGTTATTTTGAAAGAGTACTGAAGTTAACATTCTGAAAAGTTTATTTGGAAATGAGTACATGGTATTTTGACATAAAAACCTATTTCAAAATAGGATTTTCCTATTTCGAAATAGGGCTTTTAAAGCGCTATTCAAAGTTCTAAGGAATTTTGGAGACAGCAGATTCAAAGTTGTGAGGAATTTTGGAGACCATTTGTAGCTGGAGGAAAGCTAAGGAAGATAGCTGCAAAAGTCCAAAGTTTTGCTGTGAAGAACAAAGCTGCTGCTGCTTTGTTTGTTCTTACTCCAGCTGGCCAATTAGGAGTTCTGTCACCCCTGTTGAAGGAGAGACTAATGACTGGAATTTGTGTTGCAGCAACTCCTAGTTCTGATGCTCCCAGGCGACGTTTGTCTGAGTATCCGAGGCGAGTCCACATTTCTCCCTTGCTGCATTTAAAGGTTATTGCAAATATTTTTGCAAGTGAGAATGGCAGTGGTCTGTCTGGAATCCATTAACTTCCACTGAGGATGCATGTCTGTCATCCTTAATTTCACTAGACGGTGACGAAACATTAAAGGAAGTTGGGGTCACAGTTAGTACATCGAAGGAGCTGTGATGGGGAAAGTGAGTGAGGACAGTGGTCTGCAGGTTTCAGCTGCTCACTATTACCAACGGAGAGTGATTGATTCTGGTTGTGTTCCAGTCAAGGTGTACATGAGAGCTACTGCAAATTTGTTATGCATACAGAGGTTTTTCAAAATTTCTCCATCCAAGCTATGGAAGAAAAGGAAAAAGCATATTGGTAGCTGTGGAGGTTTGGGGCATTTCTTGGGGACAATAAATGTTTTAAGGCGGGGGGAATTGTCAAGACCCAAGGGCTTAACTAGGGCTAAAATAGTAATTAGCCTATTTTACATTTTACTTGTATTTTCCTCTAGTTGTATTTTGCCGTTAGTTTGTTATTTTCTTTAGAGCAGCTATATAAAGCTACTGAAGACTGTTTTGGAGAAAATGTTTTTGAATGATAATTGAATTCAGTCATTTCCCTCTCATCAATTCTCTCTCAATTTCCCTCTGATCTCTCTCTCTCTCAATTCCTCTGATTTCTCTCTAATCTCCCCCTCCTTGCTGTTCGGTCTATATTCCTTCCCCAATTCTTGTTGTATCTCCCTTTTAGTCTAATTCCTCCTCCATTTCTTCCAATTTCCTATCAAAATCTTAGGTACAAGACAATTATTTATTACTAAGGATGTGTTTGGGATTGAGTTGAAGGCAGCGGTGAGGTAAGTTCAGACTGAAATGCAGTACAGTGTGGGTGGCAAATTACAAGAACGCAACTCAGTTTGGGTGCACTTCAGCACTCAAACTCAACCTCATCATTCTGTTGAGGTTGTGTTCAGAATTGAACACAGTGATGGTTTTTTTTTTTAAATTCCACTTATATATGTGTGTGCGTGTGTGCAAATTTTGTTTATTTAAGCATATATAAAATTAGTTTAAGTTTATATTTTCTATTTTAGTTTATAATTATATTTGGAACTTGGCATTTTTTCTAATTTATTTTTTAATCATATTTAGAAAAATATTACATTGCAACACTGTAAATTATATGTTCTTTTTAGTCATTTAACATTCTAATTAAACTCAACCCCAACTCAACTTGATAAATTTATCAAACAGTTTTTTTAAATCAAACTCACCTCACCTCAAAATCCCAAACGGGCCTAAGCCGCATCTAAAGCTACAGCAACCATCTATTTGAAAGAGAACTATAGTTCATATGTGTTTATTTTTCATTCGAAGTTATAGATTGTTACCTTTAACCTTGCTGAAGAAAGCATCTTCAAAAGCATTATAATGGGATTTAATTTTTGGAAAAAAATCCTGCAAGACAACTTTCAATACATGTTTAAGTAACATGAAGAACAAAAGGTAAAATGTAGAATGAACAGTATAAACAGCACAGCAAGAAAGTGAAACATGTGACCACTTCTAAATTTAAGACGTAATTAATGTCCAAGAAAAAGAGAATGAGCACACATGCATCATAATAATCAACAAAGAAAGTGAACATCAGTATCACAAAAGATTTTAATCTAATGTTGACAAACCTCTCAATATGATGCCAAAAACGTCCACAAGGCACACAATCATACCACTCATATAAATTATTACAAACAATTACATGGTGTACATATAAATATTTACTCCTGTCCAACTAATTCATAGAAATAAACAAAAAAATATATGTGGCAAATTTCTTTGGTGAGGAATCCTATAAATAAGTGCGCCAAGGGGGGGTGCAACACTATACACAAACTATAGGACTTGAAAAGAATAAATGTGATATAAAACACCCCCTGTAAAAAAGAAAAACATAGGCAACAAATGGGATATGAAGATCACCCAAAAAAACTCTATAAAAGAATCCAAGGGAAAACCAATGCCCCAGAGCTAAAACAGAAGAGACCAACATCACTCCTAACTCCTTTGAAGAAATGCATTGTGGATTCCATAGAATAAAATGAATATCAATTCTGTTCCTGTTGTAAAGAGCACTGCAACCCCATAAACCTTCTTACAACAACTCTATGAAGATCCACAATACTAATCTTAGTATCGCTAACTCCATCCCAATAGGCAACATAATCAAGATTTGAATTTTTGTTGCAAAAACAATGTAATAGAAGGTGGTCACTCTTTCCACTGCACTTGCACATCTAACACCAATCCATTGTAATAAATTCTTCTTCAAGTTTTCTAGCATCAGTATTAACTCCATGCCACAACCAACAAAAGAAACCAACATAAAGAAGAGTTTGTATGCCGAATCTCTTTCCAAGGAAAGTATGCATCCCTTTTCTGGTGAAGGAATCTATAAAAATAATTCAGAGAATGGACTCCATCACTCAATTCTCGCTAATCCGATATACTTGAGACAGCCTCCTAATCTCTAGTCTCAAAGAAAATATGAACTAATTCTAGTACCAAGTTGTATAGTGCCGCATAGAATTGTAGAATCTAGGTTCCTTTATTTAATATAGAAAACTAGCAATCTCCAACTAATACATAAGGGAGCAACAAAGCTGTACAAGTAGAGAAATGAAAACAAGATGGGGATATCGAACCATATTAGTCTTGTGGTTTACTTTTTTTCAAAGGCTCCCTTCAACTAAGTCAAAAATGCCCATTGGGTCCCTATAGTTTTACTTTTTGTACATCAGGCCCCTATGAATTACTTTAGTTTTCATAATTTAAATTCAATATCAAAGACAACTCATTTAGGCAATTGACTTAATGGAGGAGGTTGTGAGATTTATCTTTACGTCATGGCTTATGTCATTAGGATTAGCTTATGTAAAAAATGTTCGAGAGAAAGGAGGAACTTAACTTTATCTCTCGGCAAAAATGGTGTATAAATACATGAATACAAGACACTTACTCTCTATAGAAGTCTACTCTATTTACAAGATACTTAAAACTATTTAAAATACAAACTATCTCTCTCTAATTTCTAGGAATACAATTTTAAACTTAATCATATTCAAATTGACTTATCTTCTTCTCCTTTTATCTCTTTATCCTTCCTAGAATTTCGCCTTCCTTATCTTCAGCAAATCGGCAGCTTCTATATTTCCACACTCCCCCTCAAGCTGGGCTAAATATGTTATTCAGGCCAAGCTTGCAGCTTAATTCGTCAAATAGTCTTCTTGGTAGGGCCTTGGTGAGAATGTCAACTACTTGATTATTTGTAAGAGTGTAGAATAGCTTAAATACTCCTTCTATCTTCTCTTTGATAAAATGCCTATCAATCTCTACATGTTTTGTCCGGTCATAACAGACCAAGTTTTTTGTAATAATGATGGCCAATTGGTTATCACATAATACTTGAACTGGCTCTGTCACGATTACTTGTAATTCATGAAGTAGTCTTCTTAGCCATATTCCTTCACAAAATCCTTGAGCCATGGCTCTAAACTCAACCTCTTCACTGCTTATAGAGACAACAGATTGTTTCTTGCTACACCAAGTGACTAGATTTCCCCACACAAACGCACAATATCTAGAGGTTGATCTTCTATCTAGAATTGATCCATCCCAATTAGCATCACTATAGACCTTGATCCCTCAATTTGTTGTTTTCCTAAACATAAATCCCTTGCTTAGAGTTAATTTTAAGTACCTGAGGATGCGATAAACTGCTTCTAGGTGCTCTTCTTTGGGATCATTCATGAATTAACTTACAATACTCACAAAAAAGCCTATACTGGCCTAGTATGTGATAGGTATATAAGTTTTCCCACCAACCTTTGATATCTCCCTTTGTCAACTGGTGTGCTTTCTTTGCCAATATCTAATTTTGCCGTAGATGCCGTAGATTCCATAGGAGCATCTACTGGTTTGCAACCAACCATCCCTGTTTCATTTAGGAGATCAAAAATGTAATACCCCAAGAGCCCAGAGAAGGGTAGTATATATCAAGGATAAGTAAAGAATGAAACAACACCAACTGAATACCTTTTGGGCTGAATGTAGGTAAGGAACTCCCGAGTTAAATGTGCCTGAACTGGGGAAGCTCAAGGATGGGTAACCCCTTAGAAAGTTCGCGTAGGCCCATTAGGATAAGTTGTTCTGGTCCTTCCTATCGCTCGATGCGGGATGTTACAGGTGGTATCAGAACCGACCCTTGGTGAAGGCGGTCCGATGAGGGCGGGGAGTGGCTCCGAGGCTCAAGGGCCTGTACAAGAAACGGCTTCTGGCAGGCTTTTAGGATGGTAGCCTTTAAATGGGAGAAAATCTAGGACCAGTTGTAAGGTCGCATGACGATGACATCATGTGCTCAAGGGAGGGAGAATGTAACACCCCAAGAGCTCAGAGAATGATAGTATATATCGAGAATAAATAAGGAATGAAACAACACCAGCTGGATACCTTTTGGCCTGAATGTAGGCAAGGAACTCCCGGGTTAAGCGTGCTTGAACTGGGGAAACTCAAGAATGGGTGACCCCCTGGGAAGTCCACGTAGGCCCATTAGGGTAAGTTGTTCTGATCCTTCCTATCGCTCGATGCGGGATGTTACAAAGAACATACTTTCTTTGGGAGACTGAAATCCCTTCTTTTGACCTTGCAACCTCCATACCTAAGAAGTATCGCAGACTTCCTAGATCCTTAATTTCAAATTCCCTTGCAAGGACTTCCTTAAGGCTTTTGATTTCAATGATATCATTTCCTATAACAATAATATCATTCACATAGACAATAAGAATGGAAATTTTACCTTCCTTCGAGTGCTTGATAAATAAGGTGTGGTTTGCTTGGCATTGATTATATTCATATTTCTTAACTACCCTTGTAAATCTCTTAAACCAAGCTCTCGAGGACTGTTTAAGTCCATAAAGTGATCTCCTTAGCTTACATACTTTGTTTCTTGTAAGCTTCGTTTCAAATCCATGTGGAATTTCCATGTAGACTTCCTCTTCTAAATCACCATTTAGAAACACATTTTTTATATCTAACTAATGTTAAGGGCCAATCCAAGTTTGCTGCTAGGGACCCCACGGGGTGGCCTCAGCAGTCAGCTGGGGGAGGTGGGCTTGCCTAATCTCCAAGTTCGAATCCTCCCCCAGCGCAGTAGCTAGTGGATAATACCCGGGTTTATCTCCTCGTCACTAAAGGGGTGCGGTGGCGAGGCGTCCACAAGGGGACGTCATCCCAAGTTTGTTGCTAGGGACAACAAAACCCTAATGGTATTTAGTTTTGCCACAGGAGCAAATATTTCTTGGTAGTTAATACCATAGGATTGGGTGACTCCCTTCGCTATTAGTCGGGCCTTGTGCCTGTCAATCCTTTCATCCTCCTTGTATTTTACTGTAAAAATCCATTTGCAGCCCACAGGGTTCTTTCCGATAGGTAAATCAGTGATATCCCATGTCTTAGTCTCCTTCAACGCCTTGATTTCCTCAAGAACAGCATTCCTCCACTTAGGGTGTTGAAAGGCCTCTTGAACAGTGTGTGGAACCTGCACTTTATCCATATTTGAAACAAATGCATTGAATTTGGGTGAGAGACCCTTGTATGAAATATAGTTTTGTATAGGATGTTGTGTGCATGATCTTACTCCATTTCTCAAAGCAATAGGTCAATATAAATCCTCATCGTCAAAAGAGGTAGTGTCCGAATTCTGACCAGTTGCAGGATCTGAATTTAGGTCAGCCTTTTGATCAGGCCTAGGGCATGTTTGGTCCTTACTCTCCTTCCAGTTAGACTGTCTCCGAGAATAAACTTGAAATTCCTTGGTGGGAGAGTGGCTGATTGAGGAATTAGGGGCTGGTTAGGCTAGTTCTTGGGACTCCTGGTTACTGGTAGGTTGTTGATTTTCAGTAGGTAAGGATGGGATATCCCAAAACTGATAGTCCAAGGAGTTATTTTGATTGTTCTCCCCTTATAAGACTGATTTTCAGCAAAGGTTACATCCATAGAAGTGAAGAATTTCTGAAATTCGGAAGAATAGCATTTGTAACCTTTTTGATGAGGAGAGTAACGTAGGAAGAAGCATTTGATAGACCTAGGATCAAGCTTGCTCCAAAGGTGGTTGTGAACATGGACAAATGCACAACAACCAAAGATTTTTAGCGAAAGTTGTGAAAGAACACGAGTGTGAGGAAAGGTGGTTAGGAGAAGTTGGCTAGGAGTTTGATGCTTTAGGATGCGTGAGGGCATTCTATTAATAAGGTAGGTGGCCGTAAGAATGGCTTCACCCCAAAAATGTTTAGGAACATTGGTAGAGAACAATAGGGATCTTGCCACTTTTAAAAGGTGTTGATTCTTCCGTTCAGCAACCCCATTTTGTTGAGGGGTATCGACACATGAGATTTGATGTATAATGCCTTGTTGGGAGAGATAATGACCAAGAATAGAGTTGAAATATTCTTTGTCATTATCAATCCTCAGGATCTGAATTTGTCGTTGCACCATTGAATGAAACATTTGGAAGATAGAACCAGCTTCAAATTTATCTTTCATGAGAAATACACAAGTAAGACGAGTATGATCATCAACAAAGGAGATGAACCACCGAGCCCCAGTAATGTTTTTAACCCTAGAAGGCCCCCACACATCAGTATGAATCAAGGAAAAAGGGTAAGATAGAGTATAGGATTGTCTAGGATAAGTATTTCGAATATGTTTAGAGAATTGACAAACTTCACATTGCAACATATGTGGATCTTGATTCTCAAATAATGAGGGAAATAACATTCGAAGATAAACAAAATTTGGGTGTCCAATTCGATAGTGCCATAACATAATTGCATTATTATTGCTAGAATAAAAATTAAAGAGACAACCAGAGGGTCTAGAGGAGGAACGCTTGCTGATCGGAGCAAGTTTATTGCTAGAAGTAGTCCCTTAAATGATATATAGTCCTAAACATGCCTTAGTACTGCCAATTGACTTCCCTGAAATCTAATCCTAAAATTCACACTGAGTTTGTGAGAATTTAACCACACAATTATGATCAGCTGACAGTTTACTAATTGATAATAGGTTTCAATCTAAATTTGGCACCAAAAGTACTGAATGTAAGGTTAGATTTGTAGATACAGCCACTGAACCTACTCCAGCAACCTGTGATAGTGATCCATCAACAATTTTTACCACCCAATCTTGTTGGCATGGTTGAAATCCATAAGGTTGGTATTTCCAATCATATGATCCGAAGCCCCTAAATCAATAACCCAAACAGTAGAAAAATCACCCTCAGCAGCCAAGGCATGGAGGGAGTTACCTTTATGAGCTATAGAACTGGATGCCAAAGTAAGAGACTGAGTAATCTGAGATATGCCAAACATATCTTGAAGCCACTCCATTTGTTCTTTGCTGAAAACATTGATTGATGAACTAATGTGGTTTCTTCGGTAGAGGCTAAGGTTCCTTTACTCCTTTCATAGGCCGACTTCCAATCAGGTGGCTTCCCATGAATTTCCCAACAAGTATCTATGGTGTGTCCTGTCTTGTGACAATGATCACACCAAGGACGCCCCTTTTTTTGTTTAAATAAAGTTTGATGGCTCCCTCGGGTGATTAAGGCTAATTGCTCCAAGGCTAGGTTCGAAGTTTTCAGCATGACCTTCATCCAGCTTTCCTCCCTTCGTACTTCTGCAAACGCCTCTCTAAGACTAGGCAAGGGCTTTGTACCAAGAATTCTTCCTTTTACTCCATCTAGGTATTATTCAAACCTATAAGAAACTTGTATAGTCTCATCTTTTCCACAATCTGCTTGTATCCTGCTGAATCATCTGTACACTTCCATTGGACAGTATCACACTTATCCAATTGAAGCCAAAACTTGTTTAGGGAGTTAAAGTACTGTGTAACATGAGAATCTCCTTATTTTAGATCATTAAACATGCTCTCTATCTCAAATAATTCAAAAATATTCTCAATATGAGAGTACGCTTCCTTAGCAGCCTCCCAAATTTCTTGTGCAAAGTCATAAAGAAGGAAATTCTCACCTATTTCGATTGTCATAGAGTTGATGAGCCAAGACATCACCATATTATTTTCAGACTTCCAAGCCTTGAACCCTGGTTCTGTTTCTCCGGATTTTGTTGTGCTTCTAGTCAAGTAGTCATCCTTTCCCATGTTGCATATGAACATTAATACTGATTGTGACCATTGAAGATAGTTATGACCATTAAGTTTGTGTCCTGTAATGGCGAACATGTTGTTGTTGTAAATAGTTACAGGATTGCTATTCGGTAGGTGTAACACCCGAGAATTTTCAAATGACTCAAGAGTAATTTTAACTTGGGCTATAGGTAAAATTTTCAAAAGATTTGGGACTTAAGTATAATTTCTTATAGTTACCAATACCGAATCGACTACAAGGAGTGCCCTGGAGCCTAGATACCTAAGAAAAATAATATGGTATTGATGAGCATTCCAAGACATGATTTATGACATCAAAAGAAATTGAATCAGAGACAGTTTTCAGTATAGTTGTTGTTGGATGAGATCAATTTATGTTAGAAGTATAAGTGGAGAAGGACTCTAGAAGCTGATAATATCTGCTGGAAACCAAGATTATCTTTAGATTATTTAAATTTATGTTTGTTAGTAGTAGATAATTGTTATAATCTTTTGTATTTTACATCTTCTTTATCTCTTAAGTTTTAGGAGATAGTCATCTCTATTTTTTAGGAGTACCAAATCCTTTCCTACTTTCTAGGAAAGTGATATAGCAGCAGTTTGTATATATATTTTCTGCTACTCTGAGATTTAATTCAAGCAAGCTATTGGATTATTTTTCAAAGTCTTGTTTCATGGTATCAGAGCACTGTTCGATCAAGGAAGAACGGCAGTGACTTCTCTCGATTTCATTCATGGCCGACGCCACTCTCAACCCAACCCTAACCGAAGCCTCAGCCACTTCATCTCCAAATGCTTCTCTTCCATCTCCGTCTCCCTCACACCTCACTGCAACACCTATTGATAACCATCCCCTATAAATTACTCAACACAAACTTAATGGGAGTAATTTTAGGGAATGGTCTCGATCGGTGATGTTAGTGATAAAAGGCAAAGGAAAATCCGGATATTTAACCGGATCCATCCCTGCTCCGCCTGCTACAGCAGCCAACTATGGCCTTTGGGAGGCTGAAAATTCTACCATCATGGCTTGGTTAATCAACTCCATGGAGCCAAAAATAGGGAGAACATACCTGTTTTACAAAACGGCCAAGGAAGTTTGGGAATCAGCCCAAGAGATGTATTCAGATTTGGAAGATTTCTCTCAATGTTTTGAAGTTCGATCAGCCATCAGGAACACTAAACAAGGTATGAACAATGTGACCGAGTACTTTAATGTTTTGGTTGGATTATGGCATGAGATGGATATGTTCTATGCAATAACTTGGGAGTCTCCAACTGATAGCACACAATATAATAAGATGGTAGAAAGAGAGCGAATTTTTGACTTCCTATATGGTCTTAACCCTGATTTGGATGAAGTTCGGGGTAGGATTTTGGGTACAAAGCCTCTTCTATCACTCAAGGAAGTTTTTTCAGAAGTAAGAAGGGAAGAAAGCAGGAGAAAAGTAATGCTTCAAAACCCATCAGATTCAGTCTTACCTCACCAGCATTCAGCTCTTGCCTCTATTAAACAGGGGGATGTTTTTGCAAAGAGCCAAGCAAGGGACAAGTTATGGTGTGACCATTGCAAGCGGCCCAACCATACTAAGGAAAATTGCTGGAAAATCCATAGAAAACCAGCAAATTGGAAGCAACGGCCGAGGAAAGATAATCCCAAAGCAACAGCCTATAATGTCGAGGCTCCAACAGAAAATAAGTCCAATCTGAATCTATCAGAAGAGCAAGTTCAAGCCTTGTATAGGCTTCTAAACCAAGGTACAGATCAGTCCATCCAAACAAATCCTCAGCCCTCTACTTCTCTAGCACTGCAAGGTAATTTCCAGCCCTACTCCTTGGTTTCTAAATGTCTTTCTAAGAATATATGGGTGATTGACACGGGAGCATCAGACCATATGACAAATTCAGCATGGTCTTTGACTGATTATACCTTATGTGACTCATCTCTCAATATATCTATGGCTGATGGAACCACTTCACCAGTTTTGGGTATGGGGACTGCATATATTTCTAATCTAAAGCTGAATTTTGCATTACATGTTCCTGGACTGCAACATAATTTATTATCAGTGAGCCGGATCACTAAAGATATGAATTGCACTGTAATGTTCTACCCTTCTTATTGTGTTTTTCAGGATCGAGTCTCGGGGAAGATGATTGGCAATGCTAAAGTAATGGATGGCCTTTATTGTCTTGCAGTAGATCCTTGTTTCCCTTCTAGTTTTTCCTCTAATAAAGCTGTTCTAAGTGTAAAAACCAATGCCAATGTCCTGTTATGGCATAAACACTTAGGACATCCTAGCTTTCCTTACCTTAAATCTTTATATCCTGATATGTTTGATAATAAAGAGCAATTTCTTTCATGTGAACAGTGTACTCTTGCTAAGCAACATAGATCTCATCATCCTACTCAAATGTATAAGCCTTCTACTCCATTCCAATTAATTCATAGTGATATTTGGGGACCCTCTAAATGCCCTAATATCACTGGTTCTAGATGGTTTATTACATTTATCGATGATCATTCTAGGGCTTGTTGGGTGTACTTGATGAAGGAAAAATCTGAAGCTGGTAATATATTCAAACGATTCCACAAATTAATTTTGAATATGTTCCAAACTTCCATCAAAATAATTCGCACTGATAATGGCCGAGAATATTTTTCAAATGATCTCTCATTACTTGGGCGAGCATGGTATTTTTCACCAAAGTTCTTGTCCATATACACCCCAACAAAATGGAGTGGCTGAACGAAAAAATCGACACCTCCTAGAAGTGGCTAGAGCTATGATGATCACTATGAATGTGCCTCATTCTTATTGGGGAGAAGCAGTTCTCACTGCTGCCTACCTAATTAACCGTCTTCCATCCAAAACCTTGCAATTCCAAACTCCTCTCAGCATTCTATGTACTATGTATCCAACCATCTCTACCATCTTGTCTATTGCTCCTAAGGTTTTTGGTTGCATTGTCTATGTTTACAACAATGCCCCTTCTCGAACCAAGTTGGATCCTAAAGCCACCAAGTGCATTTTTGTTGGATATTCCCCCTCTCAAAAGGGTTACAAATGCTATTGTCCTGCCAGTCACAAATTTCTGGTTTCCACCGATGTGACATTCTATGAAGATCTTCCCTATTATTCCCTCACAGGCCACCAAAACAGTTCCAACAAGTCCATTTCTCCCTTATTTTCCTTTGATCCAAATCTACCAGTATGTTCTCAAGGGGGAGAATTCTTAGTCCCTCATGACAACATACTGTTTGGTGCTGGAAATTCTGAAAATTCTGAAGGTGCTGGAAATTCTAAAAATTCTGAACCTAGCACCAAAGATCCTGCAAATTCTGAGTCCTGTCATCATTTTGAGCAAGAAAAACCTAGTCCTACAGCAGCCAAAAATCCTCCTCTATTTGTCTAATAAAGAAAATCTAAAGGTCATACAGAACTAAAGCAAAACCATCCATATTCAGAGACCGATCCTTCAGCAAAAAAGGGTAGCAATGAGGGGACAGCTGCACTAGAAAATGACAGCAGAATTAAAGAAGAAGATGGCTTAGATTGGGCTGTTCCAATAGCATTGAGAAAAGGGGTAAGATCATGTGTTAAGTACCCAATATCTAATCATCTAACCTATGTGAAATTGGCTCCACAGTTCAGAGGGTATTTGGCTCAGATTGACAGCATTAATATTCCCAAAAATATTTAGGCTGCTATGGAAGATCCTAAGTGGAGAATAGCTATAATGGAAGAAATGAATGCATTAGTGGGAAATAAGACATGGGAGATAGTTCCATTGCCTCCTAACAAGAAAGTGGTTGGATGTAGGTGGGTATTTACAGTCAAATACAGGGCTGATGGGAGCATTGAGCGATACAAAGCTAGGTTGGTTGCATAAGGTTTTACCCAAACCTTTGGAATCGACTATGAGGAGACATTTGCCCCGGTTGCCAAACTAAATTCCATTCGAGTACTATTATCTATTGCTGTGAATTTTGATTGGCCTCTCTTTCAATTCGACATTAAGAATGCTTTTCTTAATGGTGATTTGGAGGAAGAGATTTATATGAAAGTTCCCCCCGGTTTTGAGCAAAAGGTTGGAAGTGGTAGTGTGTGCAAGCTGAAAAAGTCACTCTATGGTCTAAAACAGTGACCAAGGGCTTGGTTTCACAAATTCAGCATGACCCTCAAGCAGCTAGGGTATAAACAAGGCCAATCTGAGCATACTTTGTTCATTAAACTCAACAAAAATGGAAAAAGGGCTGTATTGATTGTTTATGTTGATGATATTATTGTAACAGGTGATGATTTGCAAGAAATTGATAATCTAAAGCAGCAATTGAAGGCTAAGTTTGAAGTTAAAGACCTAGGAACTATGAGATATTTCCTAGGCATGGAAGTAGCTCGAAGCAAAGAGGGTTTGTTCATCTCACAACGGAAGTATACCTTGGATTTGCTTAAAGATACCGGAATGACAGCTTGCAAACCAGCTGGAACACCCTTGGAAAAGGGCTGGAAACTCGAAGAAAAAGGTGATGATGCTCCCGTGAACAAAGAAAAGTATCAAAGGTTGGTAGGGAGGTTGATTTACTTGTCATTAACTAGGCCAGATATAGCCTATTCAGTGAGTGTAATCAGCCAATATATGCATTCACCCACAGAAAGACACATGAGAGCAGTTCAACATGTTCTAAGATACCTAAAGGGAACTCCTGCAAAAGGAATAATGTTCAAGAAAACTGAAAATAGGAGCATTGAAGGCTATGTAGATGCAGACTGGGCTGGTTCTAGAGAAGATAGTCGTTCAACTTCAGGGTATTGCACTAAGGTATTTGGGAATATTGTTACTTGGAGAAGCAAGAAGCAGTCAATTGTGGCTCGCAGCAGTGCTGAAGCCGAGTTTCGAGCAATTGCTCATGGGATATGTGAAGTAATCCGGCTAGAAAGGCTCATGGAGGACTTGAAGATTCCCTTATCTCAACCAACAAAAATATTTAGTGATAGCAAATCAGCTATCAGCATTGTTAAAAATCCAGTGCAACATGACCGGATGAAACATGTGAGGATTGATAGACATTTAATAAAAAGAGAAATTGAGGAAGGAGGAATAATCTTAACCTATATACCATCTAATGATCAAGTGGCTGATGTTTTAACAAAGACGGTTGCAAGACCAGTTTTTGAGGCTCTAATTAGCAAGCTGGGAATGACTTCCATCTATTCTCCAGCTTGAGGGGGAGTGTTGGATGAGATCAATTTATGTTAGAAGTATAAGTGGAGAAGGACTCTAGAAGCTGATAATATCTGCTGGAAACCAAGATTATCTTTAGATTATTTAAATTTATGTTTGTTAGTAGTAGATAATTGTTATAATCTTTTGTATTTTACATCTTCTTTATCTCCTAAGTTTTAGGAGATAGTCATCTCTATTTTTTAGGAGTACCAAATCCTTTCCTACTTTCTAGGAAAGTGATATAGCAGCAGTTTGTATATATATTTTCTGCTACTCTGAGATTTAATTCAAGCAAGCTATTGGATTATTTTTCAAAGTCTTGTTTCAGTTGTGATTCAGACAGAAAAATTGAATTATCATAGGGGACCTTTGGGAAACAACGAAACCCTGAGAGGGCTTTGGTTTTACGTAAGGATCAACCCTGTAGTGGTTTCAGAATTAAACAAAGGTCCTATGAGGGCGCAGGGACGAAATCGTCCTTATCGAGTAAGCGTTGAGTTATTATTTTTGCATTTTAAGTGTCATAATGCAAATTAATTTGATGTTTGAGGATGTAATTGCAATTAGAGAATTATCCAAATAAATAAGGATGAAATTTGGGTTTAAATGTGTAATTCCCCTATATCACAGTGTATTATATAATGTGATATATATATATATATATCTGTGCGCGTGGAGGCCAGTTTCTCTGTGAAGACTTAATGTCTAAGTCTTGTGCAAGTGGGATGAAGGAGTGATGGCTGGGAAGCAAGAGCTTCATGGCTAAGTTTGCTCTAAAGTGATGGCCAAGGCAGATTAAGTCGGTGCATAGCCTATAAATAGGAAGCATTTGGAAGAAAAATGGAAATCTAGAAGAGAAAGGAAGATGGTAGCAAGCGAAGGCATTGATCGGCCATGGCAGCAGCGACTGGTTGCTACACCAACAGCAGAGGCTGCCATGCAGCAACTAGGGGCAGCCGGTGGTGGTCGCGGCGAACGCCGAAGGCAGCCAGAGTTGACTGCACAGCAAGCAGGTAACCATAGCCGCAAGCTTGCAGCGACTGGGCAGCAACAGCGGCGGCCACAATGATCGCCGCAAGGGTGTGTGACGGCGACCGACGAGGTTGGGGAAGGCTGGCGAGGGCGACAGTGGTTGGCGACTGGTGCTAGCAAGGGGGTGGCCACGAGGCTGTTCGCGCACATGAGAAGCAGGGGAGAAGGAGAAGAAGAAGAAGAAAGAAAGAAAGAAAGAAAAAGAAAAAGTAAAATAGGGAAAAAAAGGAAAAATATGAAAAAATAGGGAAAAGATTCCAAAAAATTCTAGAAAAATTTTAAGAATTAATTTGGAGCTAAAGGAGCATGCCGAAGCCAGGAAATTATCTAGGCTCGCGTTTCGAGATCAAAGCACGCATATTAAAGAAGCCTGAGAGGCTAAGTTAGGGTGAGTGGTTCTATCCAAATATTAGTTTTGTGAGTGGTTCTATCCGAATACTAGTTTTGTGAATGGTTTTTCTGAAAACTCATACGTGTTATGTTTTGCCTATGTTGAGCATGATATTCATGAAAGTTGTCAAATTATTTGTAATTTATGCACATATTGTCATATCTGTGCATGTATTGTTGCACCGATAGTCGTGATTTTTTACATGGCATGTGTAACATCTCGGTAATTTGAGAATAATTAATAATTATTAATTTAATCGAGAATATGAAATATTTAGCAATTTAAATAAGGAATGGTTAATTAATTATTAATTATTGTAATTAAGGTAATTATTAATTATCGTATTTATTGTAATTATCGAATACTTTTGATTTTTAGGGAAATATTAATTTATTTATGTTAAAGAGATGGGTAATTAATTGTTGAAAATTTGGGGTATAAGAGTATTAATAAGTGAGGGGTGTTTGTGGCAATTTTTGAAAGTAATGGGGTTAAGTGTAAATTCTGGAAGTGGCAAAGAGTTACTTTAAATATAATGGTGTGCGTATATACGCTGAGAGAGTAGGTAGCACGGACGGTCACACGTGCGAGGGTTATGCAACAGGTCGCAGGATCGAGCTTCAGGTGATGCGCGCGCTGGGAGAGAAATTCATTTGATTTTCCAAAGCCAAGGATGCCAAAACAACGTCGTTTTGGCTTGAAGGCGGTGGCTTGCACTGGACTGCCACGCGGCAGTCTCTAGTGCTCTCTTTTTGTGGCTTTTAAGCCACGATTTTGGCAGCAAAATCAAAAGATTTAGGCAACAAATGGAAGAGGAAAAATTGGAGAAGAAGCAGCAGCGCACAGCCATGAAAATAGGGGGGAGAAATTCAAGGAAAAATGAGAAAAATGCCATTTAATTAAAGTTTAATTATACAGGTAAGTTGAGTAAATTGTGTAAATAAATTTGTACGGTTGAAATTTAAATTGGGGTGCAATTTTATTAACTTCTGGTTGAATTGAATTATTATGCAGCGTGTATTAATTTAGCGGCGTGTTAGCGTATAAACATCGGAAACAGTTAATTTAAGGCAAGCTCTTTACTCCCTGCGTGATTCTCATTCGATTTATGACTTCTATATCCTCCCTTAACCCGATTTGGTTATAGAAATTAATTGTGAACATTATAGTTAATTATTATGCGAATTTTATTAAATTAAATTAAGTAGGAGACTTCTGTGGTTTAATTCGGTAAATGCTTACGGGGTATTGTATCGCCCCTACTTCCTTGGGAATGATGCCGAACCTGGTTGGGGTTAGGCTCTTAGTGAGTCAGTGGTGGTTGTGGATACCCTCCGGAGTGAGTTGTTGTAACCGAGAGTCTTGGGATTTACTTGTGTGAGTTGTAGGGTGTAGGATATACTGCTACTGACCGTCGATCGTTAGGTCGTGGCAGTTGATGGCTGGATGTATGGGCGCTGGTTATCAGCTGTTATGATAGACTATAGACGGGTCAGGCAAGCTGGTACCGCCGGACACCCACCTTTAATGTGGTGCCTATCATGATGTGGTTATGGTTTCCTTTAGGCGTGAGTGGTAATAATAGGCGACGTGAGCTGTCAACCGGTGAGGTAACGTGTTGACTGTTTGGTGACACTAGAGCGAACCGTCATCGGGCCGAGGGCGGCTGTAGACCGGTTGTTCCTAGTCACAGATTGTCGACCGGTACCTGGTCACTGTCGACCGACTCTGCCATTATGTGGCATATTGCGTGATATTACAGTGCATAGGATTGGGCTTACATTCATTGGGGGTCATGCTTTGTATGTATGGGGAAGTATGCTCGTTGGCATAACCCGGTTGGCCTGTTGAGTGCCAATTTGGGTACGGTAGGCGAGCATGTGCATTTAGAGCATTTTGTTTGTGTAGGATCTTGTATGGGCGTAGCATGGCCTAATGCTTGGCTTATGGGGCTTTGTCATCACGTTAATGCTGCAAGAGCCATTGCATTTATTATCTGTTGCATTGCGTGGTTACCGTTTGATTTGGTATATGATTGTGGTTTGTGGTACGGAGTTGACCCTCAATAGTTATGAGTGTGAGTTGGGCTCCAGATAGCTATGACATGGGGAGTCCAGTATGTGATTGTGAAGTGAGCTTCGGGTTTGTGTGGATCGTGTTGTGGGAGACTCGGGCTCATAGGGTTTATGCCAGCCAGTTCATAGCTGTGGCAGGTTTGTATGCCAGGACTTGGGTGCCAGGATGTGCATTTCTTATGTGGGCCCCAAGGACTGTTACGTGCATTGTTATATTTATGTGGATTACTAGATTCTCTATTGCACGGTATGGCATGGCATGGCATGTTCATATGCTACATTACACTTTGTGCGGGTGTATTATGGGAGAGGGTTGTATTCCCAACTTGTTATTGTTATGTAGTGAGGTGTACTCGATTGTAGTTTATTTCTGGATTAGCTTTGTCTAGTAGGCATGTGTCGAGTATGGCTATTTCTGGTTTTGGTCTATTTTACCTGTTGATGGTGGGATGTGTTCTGGACCTCTGGTATGGGAGATCTGTGCCTAGCCTTACCTCCATTCTTTTATTATGCTTGCTGAGCCTTTGTGGCACATCTTGTTTTTACCATCATTCCAGGTGTAGGAGCTGACACAGTGGCTAGACCATTTGGCGTGTCAGTCGCAAATAACTGTGTGTACAGGGCAATCTTAACTAAAAAGATCCATGAGGGGGCGAGTTATGATCGAGGGCTCGGACATTGTGGCTTGTCTGGTTTATCTGGTTATCGTGTTATTATGTATGATTAAGCCCCTGAGTGGTTTATTTCATATTCATTTAGCTTTCGCTGTTGTGGTGTGTTGTATGATTATTAGTGAATTGTAATTTAAATTGTAGGAAAATTCTGGATTGTCACAGCATGATATTATTGACATATTGATACTTGTGCATGGGATGGGATGTCACCCTAATAGTGTAGTCGTAATTCCCAAGGGTATTATTAGAATAACGTAAGGGGTTTTTCGTTGCCATGTGTGCATGTCGGGACTACTGCCTAGGGCTCCGTACCGGGCTAGTTAGCCAGGGAAGTTATACTAGGGCATATGTTTGTTCATGTCTTTGCATCATACATTCATGTAACTGTTTTTAAACCCTCACTAAAAGGTTTATCTTCTAATTAGGCTATGTCCCTGGAATATTCAAAAGTTCCAGTTGGGACTTGCAGTGCCAAGGCAAGGAAGTAATTGAGATGTAACAGAATGAAATGATGTGTCCGATGGGATTGGCAAGTTATTCTGGAGTTTTGCTTCTTGAAGATTCGGATTTGTTTAGTCATGTTGGGAAACTTATGTCCCATTGAGGATCAGCCTTGTAAATGTAAGAATGCTATGTATTGCGAATGATGTTTGAGAAATTGATCATGTAATACTATTATGATTTGATGTTATTTGAGGTATCATTTGATTATGTTGAGGTAATTCGTTGTTATCTTTGAGAAATGAGTTTCCATGTATTTAGTTTAGAATATGGTGATGTTTAAACTATGGTACGATTTTCATGTTATGAATAAAGTGAATTCGGTTATGTACCATATCAGGTTTCGATTTTAGCTTCCGCATTTGTAATGATGTGTTGAGGGATTTTCTTTGGAATATGGCACTTGAGGTGTTAAGAAATGTATCGTATGAAGAGAATGTATATTTTTATGTTAAGCCCCAGCATAGTGACACGCTCAGGAAAAGCGGGGTGTTACAATAGGGGTATAATCTCGGAAGATTGGCAGGAGGTTTGGCTATTGCTTCTGCCAGCCATTGTGAGTACCAACGAGTCTGCAGTTTCAGGTAAAGGGTGGCTGGTTCACGGCTGTTAATCCTTTAAGGTTTGGTAATTAGGAGGAAAAATAATCCTACTCTGATACCATGTAGAAAATATTTGAGAGAAAGGAGGAACTTAACTTTATCTCTCGACAAAAAGGTGTATAAATACATGAATACAAGACACTTACTCTCTATAGAAGTCTACTCTATTTACAAGATACTTAAACTATTTAAAATACAAACTCTCTCTCTAATTTTTAGGAATACAATTTTAAAGTTAATCATATTCAAATTAACTTATCTTCTTCTCTTTTTATCTCTTTATCCTTCCTAGAATTTCGCCTTCTTTATATTTAGCAAATCAGCAACTTCTATATTTCCACAGCTTATGTCATGACTCATTCAGTATTAGTGTATATAGGTGTACAATCTATTGTTTGAGTGAGAAATTTATTTCCTCCAATTAGGGTTTCTCTTTCTCTGATTCAACATGGTATCAGAGCCAAACCCTAGTTGCAATCACGGCCTCCTTGCAGCTCCAGCCGCTATTCCGCCGCCATTGCTATCGCTACCGCCCACGGACACCACTACCGCCGACCACTCTATCCATCGACAACGCCTCCAAATCCGCAACTCCATCGCACCTCTACTACCTCAACTCCGCTGCTGACTCCAGCTCCATTATGGCCTCTAAATTCGCAGCTCCATCGCGACCTCCCCGCTGCCTCCAAATCTACAGCCTCCAGTCGTCACCGTCAACGTCATTATTGTCGGCCTTCACACCATCGCAGCTGCCGCTCAATCTCCCTTCTCCGATCGTCATCACCATCGTCGGTCAGTAGATCTCAACCTCCGATCTCTCAGATCTCGCGGCCATTTCTCAGATATGGGAGAGATCTCGCCTCCATAGCCACCGCCGTTGTTGGCCACGGCTTCCTCCGCGCACCACCCAAATACGACTAGATTCACCTAGATCCACCCAATTCTGGTTGTCTCTGTTGTGACCGCAACCTTCGGTCGCCGTCTTCATCATCATCGACAGTCATCTCCTCCATCTCAAACACATCACGCGACCGCTGGCCTTCCTCCTTACCGCCGCTAGCCATCGTCGACCTCAACCTCCGCGACCGTTCATCCACCAAATCTGAAACGTATCGCGAGACTGTCGGCCTTTCTCCTCCGACCATTTCAGATCTCATGAACTGCATCGTGACCGCTTCTGCAACCAATAACGTTGCCTTGCCTCTATCGATCGCCTCTTTGTCGACCGATCTCGCGTCACCGGCCGTCTGTCCCTCGTCGTCGTCATCATGACTCATCCAGCACTTCCAAGTTGCTGCCCAGATCTTAGCCTTTCTCATCTAGATCTAATTTTTATCAAGCTACACAGCCAAGACCCAAATCTCAGCCTAAATCTAGTCTAACCCACCTAGATCTGCGACTCGCCTTAGATCCGTCCATCGCTCTTCAAATCTGGCCATCATTCCGTCAAATCCGGCTGTTAATCCCTCAAATCCGATCAAATCTAGCTGTCAAACCTCATATTTGACCATCGGTCTTCAAATCTGGCCATCATTCTATTAGATCCGGCCGACAATCCCTTAGATCAGGTTAGATCTGGCTGTCAGACCTCAGATTCAGTCGTCAATCCCTAAGATCCAATCAGATCAAGCCTTCATTTCTTAGATCCAGCTGTCAATCCCTCAGATCTGGCCATCGTTCCTCATATCTAAGTTTTATAATCTCATATCCGATTTGCTATGTCAGATCTGGTTTCAGATCTCGTCAACTGCTCGTGACCTCTTGCCGTCGATTTGTCCCTCTAACACCGTTGTCGGACCTTTCTTTCCATCGCCAGGTTGCCTCTTCTTTGTCGGCGTCATCTCCTTGGTCGATCAATGGCCTCTCTTCAACGTCAGAGCATCGCCATTGTCCTCGCGGCTCTCAGATCTCGCGGCCTCTTCTCTGGATCTTGTGCATCACACAGATCTCGCGTTGTTGTTGTATCATTGATCTACCATCGTCGCCGCCTTCTTCCAGTGCACCCTAAGATCTCGCGCCTATTTCTCTTTCCAACGCGGCTCTCAGATCTCACAGCCTCTTCTTCGAATCTTGTGCATCGCATAGATCTCGCGTCGTTGCTGTATCATCGATCTGTCATCGTCGCCTCCTTGCTCGCGGTTTTCTACAACAACGCCCCATGCTTCCTTGGTAAACTACATTTGTAACAAGCTTGGCCTATATAATATATATGTTCTAGTTTGAGGGAGAGTGTGAGATTTATCTTTATGTCATGGCTTATGTCATTAGGATTAGCTTATGTCTTAACCCATTTAATATTAGTTTATATAGGTGTATAATCTATTGTTTGAGTGGGGAATTTATTTCCTCCAACTAGGGTTTCTCTCTCTCTAATTCAACAGAGGTCCTTGAAAAAAAAAATTAAGCTGCAAGGATCATGAATGCTAAAAGTAAATCACAAGGGGTCTACATGAAAATGGTCCAAGCCACAGGGTTAAGGTCAAATTTACCCTAATATTTATCTTTGGGGTGGTCTATTCACTAAAGGTGGGAAATTGATAAGTTTTGCACTTACCAAGTTAGCAAGTTGCAACAACCTTTCCAACACTTTAATCATTGCATCTTCAAAAAAAGCAACTTGAGGAAATGTTTGCTTCAAAATAATGGAGCAAAAGTAAGTGGGCAAAGAAACAATCAAGTAAATGACCTACAAGTATTGTATTAATACTAATGCCTACATTTTTGAAAAATATCATTAAACTCCTTAAAATCATTAATTGGTAGAAACCTATTACGGGTTATGTTTATGAAGCATTGGATAGAGCTAAAGAAGACACTACAAGGTCCTTTAATGCGAATGAGGAGAAGTATGGACATATTTTGTAAATCATTGATGATAGGTGGTCTTTCCAATATCATCATCCTTTACATGTAGTTGGACCCTTATTAAATCTAGAATTCTTTTATTCAAATCCAACATAGAGTAAGATGAAAAAGTCACAAAGGGCTTGTATGATTGTATCGAAAGACCAGTGCCAAGTGTAGAATTGCAAGATAAAATTACTGATGAATTGGCCTTGTATAAGAATGCAGAAGACCTTTTAGGAATGCAGAAGACCTTTTAGGAATGAAGATGTATAGAAGGCAAAGGAACAAAAAAGTACAAGTAATTTCTAAATTGGTTTTGTAACTATTTCTTTTTTTTTTTGCAAAATAATATATATCTAGCAAGTACTTACAGATTATTTAATAAACTGCTGAATAGTGGAGTTTATGTAGATCACCAACTCCAAACTTGCAAAAGCTTGCTATTAGAGTTCTGAGACTTACATGTAGTGCTTCTGGTTGTGAGAGAATTGAGGTGTTTTTGAGCATGTAAGAGATCATCATTACCTATCTGGTGCTTCAGAGTTACATAAAGAAATCTCATAAACTAAAGAAGCAAATGAAGAACTTTGCATTATAATCTCCCCCTACCCCCCTCTTCTCTCTCTAAACTATAGAGCCTTACATTTTACCATAAAGAGTATAACTTTTGATTTCTTGTCAATACAACCAAAGCTCCCCTCCCCTCATCAAGAATACTAATCTCTTCCAATAGTGCTGCAATTTGCAACTCCGAAGTAAATGACTATAGACGAGGAACAAAAATTTCAAGACTTAACCAAAAAAATAGTTTACAAAGGATTTTAAAGACTAAAAGCTTTGGAGGGGTGGTACGACAAGATAAAGCCACGAATATGTTTATATTATTTCAAGGTAAAATAGTAGTCCCTTCAGAAATTAGATTGTTGCCTTTTCAAAATTCTAGATGTTTAATTCGCTAAAGGGAATAAGAGAGAGAAATTTCAGTTTTCCTCCAAATTTCATTGAACTTTAAATACATTTTAAACAATAAAATTTTTTTTTTTTTTATAAGTCAAATACTATTTACCATTTTAGTTTCGAATATTGCACAATGCATATTATATTTAATGTTCCTAATTTGAATATATATCCAATATTCAACTTTCGGATGCATATTCCAGTGTTCAAAGATAGCAATTTGAAAGGGTTCCACTTATGCTCCTATAGTAGGAGCCAATAATCATATCCCAGTCCATGAAACATGGATGAAAAGAAAAATGGTGCGCTCAGATCATATAAATAGTAAAAGTAAGAAATCCGAAAAAAAAAAAAAAAACGACATCTATGATTAGTAAAGTTTCACTGCATGAACAGGATAAGGTTGTCAGGAAGTGAAATTTCAGCTGGACTGAAAAAGGGAATATCGAACAAGAAAAAGATTATATTTACCCGTAGGGTTCGAAGATGAGTAGAGGAGTTATGCTGGAGAGAACGGGCGGAACGAATGGCGGAGTCGGTGGACTGGACGACAGTTCGCGGCAGATCCTCCGATATGTAGGAATGCCATGATTTCTCTTCTTTCTGCTGCTGCTGCGTCGTCTTCGACATTTCTTCTACGGCATTCCCAGAACCAGAGGCCTGCTCCATTCCCCCCCGCCCCCCTTTCTCTCTCTCCCTCTCTCTCTGTACGATCGATCTCGTTCTCCTTCTCCTCTGCCGCCAGTACAGGAGCTTTTCCCCTTATTTTGGTTCAACGATCCAAAAACCGAAGATGAAGTGTGAATTCGCTCGTTGTTCTCTTTTATCTTTTAGTTTTTTTTTTCCTACAGTGAATCAATCAATTAAGTATATTATAATATTCATTTATGATCTTTGTCTAACCATGTAGGCGATTTTATACATTTTAAAAATAACTAACACCTCTTCTATAATTATAAAAATAAGTATGAGAGGATAAGAGATATGATGCGAAATTAATTAAATTTCTTCTATTATATATGACTATTTAAATAATTTCACATTCCATTTTAATAAAAAATATACAAGGACATTTGAGTAAATATATTTTTATGAAGTATAAATAACTATTTTATTATTATTTTCTTTGCCCTTCCTTTTTTTGGCGGAATGCAATAACCAATTTGGGTTTAAAATTTGGACAACTTGAAATGTGTTATTCAAACCACCTTATTTTGGATTTGCTTATCTCATAAACCATAATTAAACCATCACCACCATATACTTGAAACTATCTATGTTGTGCCAAATCCCCTAGGTGGAAATATTTTCCACCCGGAACATCCACTCGAGTGAACTTGCCAAGGTTCCAAGTCTTTCGGTACTTTCGGTAGAACATCTACCCAAATAGAGATATGCCTAGGGTGGAATCAGACCGTGCCTATGGTGGAATTAGATCTTACCTTAAGTGGAATCAGGCCATGCCCCAAGTAGAATTAGATTGTGCCCTGAGTGGAATTCACCAAGAGCAAAGATGAAAACAATTGCGTCATTCCTCCAAGAGAAAGTAAACGTATGCACATGACACTGCCCTTGGGGAAGCAAGCATGAGACTCGCCTTCACCTGGAGGATTCCCTAGGTTTGAAATCCTTCAAATAGGATTCCTTCTATGCCTATCTGATTTAATAGCTGTGTAATATCCCATATTACGTAGTGTTAAGTAAGTTCAAGGTACTGGAAATCAATTTGAGAATTTAGTTAAGTAATTGTCGAATCGATGGAAGGGAGTACCTCGAAATGTAAATATCTAATGAAAAATATATGCTATTGATGAGTGTCTTGAGACAGGATTTATGACAAAAAAACAATCGGAATAGAGATAGTTTTCAGTACAGCTAATTTCAACTTGGAAAACCGAATGATCATAAAGGATGTAATACCCGATATTTTTATATTCAAATACTTAATAGAACATTTCAAGGTATTGTAGAAGTCTTGAGACAAAAGTTCAGTTTCTAAGCCAGGGGCAAAATCATAAATATTAGAGTTCAGGTCAAAGTGTAATTTACCTAAAATCTTGGGGTATTAGCGTAATAAATCATTTCTCCAAGGACATAAGTGTAATTAAAAAAAGGCCTAAAGACCAAGTTCAAAGGGGTCTAAGTGCAATTACTCAAAAAGTTTGGGTCAATGTGTAATTCTTAAAACATTTTTCCTAGAGGCATTTGGGAGATTCAAGAAAAGCCTCGTAATGACCTTGGTGATAAAGATAAACCTTCATGATGACTTTAGAGATAAAGATGAAGTCTCATGATAACTTTAAGAATAAGATTTAATATAATTACTACAAGATCCTAGCACTATAAATAGTGTGCTCATGGCCAAAGTTTCTCATTCAAAGTTGTGATAAATTCGTGCTAGACAAAAGTGATTCGAACTTAATGGATAGAGGGTTTTTGTTCCTAGACAAGAAGAAACATTGATGTGTGATTTATGCACAATTAATTCGGATAAGTGTACCATAGTCAAATATGCATATAGTAATAAAAAGAGTGTCGATCCCACGAGTACTAGAACACAATACCAAAGCAATTTTAATTAGTCTAAGTTGAACTAATTAATTAATCGGATAAATAAAAAGAAAAAATAAATGAAAAACTAAATTCTTTATGAGAAAAATTAATTAATGAATGCACTAGGGTTTAGATTTCATTTAATCTGGGTTATGTAATTATTTATTCAATCCCGATTCAAAATCGAAAATACCCTTATAGTATTTTATAATTATTTACATGTGATGGTAGATTTCCCTCAATTAATTAATAAGCTTTCTCAAATCATATTAATCATTTATTAATTCAATTTCACTCTCAAATTTCTAAGCAGATATCAACAAAATAAATAAGTATTAAGTTCTTTGGAAACCTCTAATCTCCGAAGAGAATTTAACTCACTAAGCTTCATCGATTCCCACACATAAGCTAATCGTCTTTCGATCTCATAGTCAAGCATGTGATTTATATTGCCTATGGATCTAATTTATAACAATTATTTAGTCAGTCATCCATAAATCATTAAATCATTAAAAGGTGGTCAATTTTTTAAAACATTAAAGACAACAATATAAAATCCTCATGCAAATAATAATCGAGTTTTGAATCAAACTAAACAAATAATCACATAATTTCATAATTAAAATCCATCCAAACCTTAGCTAAAATAATTTAACTAAACATTATTAAAATAAAAATAAACATTAAAAATTGAAGAAAAAGAAAAGAATGCTTTCTGCCCAGATCTGAAATAGATCTAGGTCGCAATTGATGCTGCGTGCTTGCCGCTACTGGCTCCAATCTCTGTGTTGTTCGTGACTTTAATTTCTCTTTCTTGTGTTCGCTGTTTCTCTTCTTCAATATTTTCCTCTCTACGTCATCCAGAAGCCTTCTTTCGCTGACGCCTCAAATCTCTTCAATTCCCTTTTTCATATATTATTTTATATATATACGCGTGGCCCTGGCTTCCAATTTGGACTCGGTGCGCTGCTTCAATTCTTCCTCAACATGGACTTCACTTTTACTTTATAATAATAATAATATTATATTCTATATATAATATAATCAATATCTTATAATATATCTTAATATAATATTTATCTTATATTAATATCTTATAGGCTTAAAACATCTTAAAGTCCTTAAACTACTAAAAAATATGTCATTCAGTCCCTCACCTAAAAAATTTCAAGATTCGGTCTTTAAATAATTAAAAAACTACATTTTTAGTCTTTGCCGTCTACATCCGTTTGTGCATGATATCACGCGCCTTTTAAGGCGCGTGAGATGCCACGTATAGATTGCTGCACTTTTTTTTCGATTTTGTAAATTATAGATTGTTGCTTTGCTGTGCTGCCTTCTTTAATCTGCCTTCTTTCTTGTTCCCAACAACGCCCATTTCTTGTTCTTATCTCTTCTTCCTATCTCTCTCTCTCTCTCTTTTTCTGTTGCTTCTTTTTCTAGAGAGAGAAAGAGGGATAGCCATCCCGTGTTTCTTTCCTTCAATCATTTCTTGAAAATCTTCCGTTAAACCTCTGGTTTTCACGTCTTCACTGCAGATCTGCCGCCTAATCCTCTGTCGCTCGCCTGGTGGGTTCTTAATTCTTTCCTTTCTCCGCTGATCTTTGATCATAGGATCGTGTTCACGATTATCTTGAACGTTTTTTTAGTTTTTATTTTTTTGGTTATCTGTATTCGGTGTTTGGTTTTACCTTGAAAAAATCCCTCTTTTTCTGGTGGGTATTGGATGATTTTTGGACAGGTCTCTGCTGTCATATCTCAAAATTGCTCATTTCAACAAATGGGTTCTTGAAAAATATTACAAACCCTAGATTTTTTTCCCCAAAAAGCATCAATCAAATAAGAAAGAAATGGTGGAGAAGAAAAATCAAAGAAAAAGGCTTACAGATTTCATTGACGAGAGAAGACTGAAGCCGAACGCTGGAGAAGAAGGACGAATGCTGGAGAAGAACCAGGGACGAGCGCTGGAGAAGCAGATCGAACTATGGAGAAGATGACTTATGAAGGAACGACATCGTTTGGGGACTTTTCAACTTGCGATGTCGTTTTACTTCATGACGTGGCAACTTTGTTCCTATTCAACATGGTTTGAGATGAACATAACAGAGCCGTTTACTCGCATTGACGGCAATGACTAAATATGTAACTTTTTAATTATTTAGAGACCCAATCTTGAGGTTTTTTAGGTGAAGGACTGAATATCATATTTTTTAATAGTTTAAGAACTTTAAGATGTATTAAGCCTATCTTATAATATATTATACATAAATGTGCACATGGAATGCCTTAATATAATATAATATATATAAATAATATAATATATTATTAATTATATTACTTTTAAAATTAACTTTATAGTATCATTTTTTATGCCCAAATCTTCAATTAATGTCCTTTGCCGGGTTCCTACAAAAAGAGATTAAAATAATGTAAAATCCATATAAACACACATTTATGTAGGAAAATTAGCACAAGATTAAGATAAAAAAATAGATAAAAATATATATACAATTAAGCCCTATCAAATACACCCACACTTAACATTTTGCTTGTCCTCAAGCAAAGTAGAAAAGAAATACAAAATAAACATTTCATTGTCATGCTAGGCCAAAATCAAGAATCTAATAACATATTAATGAATAATTAATCTCGAAATTGATTACTCTCCATATTATCATATCAACTCTAAATCTAAAAGTATTAATTGAAAGAATTAGTCATGCAAAATCATCACTTTTGATGCCATACATACTTCAAAATTAATTTATGAAATCTTGCAACCAACACAATTGAATCATGCAATAGCCTTCTTGCAATCACTTCTCTCCACTACTACAAACATAAGGAGTAAGAGGGATGATTTTTTTTTTTAATCAATCTTTCCTAAGCATTACTTGGCTTTTGATGCGAATGTCGACATTTTGTGATGAAGAGACCCAGTTATTCCTCTAAATAATTGCTTAGAATGCATTTACATACTCATATTTTGAACTACCGTTTGACGTGAAGGATGATGCAGGAGCACACTGTCAACCCCTAGTTATTACTAAGCAGCTCAAAATATAAGAGTAGATAAATAGCAATAACAAATTTTTTTTTTTTTTTTTTTTTTCATCATCCCATTTTACTTCAACTCTGTTTAGGCCTAGTTTCGAGAAGTAATCACAATATTATTCTCACATAATCAATCATGCATAACCACAAAATCCCATGAATTTTATTAAGAAGCATATATTTCAACAATCTTGATAATTTGACATAATCAATTCCTTTTCCTTAGCTAAGTTAAACCTAGAATCAATAATCAAATAGAACAATTCCCAATTTTGAATTAATTATGCATTGAACCAAAGCTAATATAGGAAACATGAAATTAGCCTAAACATGAAAATAAAACATTTTTTTATAAAGAAAATCATCATTTATGCACATTATATATTTCTTCATTTTTCTTTGGTAATCCAAAAAAAATTGAGAATGATTGAATTTCCCACCCCCACACTTAAATTAAACATTGTCCCCCAATGTTTAAAAATAAAAAAAGAAGAAAAGAAAAGTAATACTCCCCTGATGTAGACCTTCTTGTGATGCTTGAAGATTGTTGGACTTATTCTTTTGAAGAAAAGAGGCCGGATTTCTAGATTCAACAAGTCCTAAAAACAAGAAAAAAAAAATGAAATAAGAAATCAATCCAAGAATATTCTAAAAGTTAAGAGAAATAAAATAAAAGAAAAATAAATAATATTTCGAATGGTTTGTCTCCCATTAAGCGCTTCTTTATAGTCATTAGCTTAACTAAGTTTCCGTTTTCACGGAGGCTTGGATCATTCTTCCATTAAAACTTTGTTTACGCCAATTGATACATTTATTCCTTGAATGCTAACAACTCTCAATCCAATCCCCTTCTTTTGCTCCCTGGCTGCGCTTAACCTTGTGCATTTATTTCAAACAAACACATACAAAATAAACAAAGAAGAAACAAGCATGCAAGCACAAGACGTTTATACTCGCCAGTGTACGAGTGTGCGCTGTAGCACAATTTAATTTTCTGGGAAAGTCCAGGTCGATTCACTGGGAGATCGTTAATAAAATGAAAATAGAGCCGCGATGTAAATTGGGTTGTCAGGCCAATTCATTTGATTTTAAGTGAACAAAAATGAAGTACTGTAACTGTAAGAAGTCTTGAGTCAAGGCAATGTTCAGTGCCAGTTCCATAACTTCCCAACAGATAGATAGGTACCAAAAACACATGTCTGAATTAATTTGAGGTTTTGATATTAAAATGCATCTCAAGATGATGGTAGTTCTTGGTCTAGCAATCTCCATACATGGCATGAGAGATTCTACGTTAAGCAACTACCATAAATTAAAACACAGTTAATATGCAGTAATCAGATAACCCATTTGGATTTGGATATGATAGCATCTCCAGTTTAAGTAACCTCCATACATGGCATGGAGACTCTAAGTTTGGCTTATGCTCCACTCCAAATTCAAAAATTCAATGAACGCGCAATACTCAAATTAAATCAGGTTTCTGGTAATGCATTCGAAGTTCGACTATCTTGGGAAATCTATGGCATTGGACACTGTTCGCGCCTTGGCCCAAGTTTGAGCTTAGCCACACATCTCCAAAGAAAAAATTAAAGAGACATGAATTAAAGTTCTGGAATGTAAATACTGGAATTAAAATTAGAGAAATGTAGATGAACAATGAATTAAAGTTACAGAATAAAAAGAACAAAACGAAAACTACAGAATGTAAGTAACTGAAATGAAGAACACTGGAACAACATGAAGAAATAAAAACTACTGGAATTTAAGAACAAAAAGAAAGGAATAGAACAGTGTGCTTTTCCCCTTATTCTAGTTAAAATGGCGGATGGGGATCTTCTTTGTGCTAAAGTCGACGATGAATATATATATGTACATATTCTGCAAATGGCCCTGGTCAAAGAAGAAATTACATCGCGTGCCACCATGGTCATTTGCGCATGCTCTGACAGAAGATCACATGGTGAAGCTGCTGTGCGCCTGTTGATTTCACGAGCTGGGCTTCAGTTTCGCTTTCAATGTGCACATGCGTGGGTCCTAGTTTGGACTTCTTAATTTAATCTCCAAGTTAAATTGCAATTAGCCTTACTTCACGTCCATTGGTTCACGCTACATACAAAGAATATATGTTATTGATATATTATATATTATATATATGTATGTCACGCATGAATATAGAATATATATATATGTATTATATTTATATATTATATATTATATATCATATATTATATATTATATTATATTATATTTATTTTATTTTTACTATTTTTTTATATTATAGATTTTATATATATTTTTATATTAATTTTTTAAACCTGCATATAACCACAAATTGCATATAAATATTCAATTAAAACTAATTTTAAGATTAAACTAGGGGTATAAATATAATAAAATTTTGACATTTTTGAGCATCAATCACACCCCCCAACTTAAACATTGCTAGTCCCATAGTAATCAGATTTTATACTGGCCAATTTTCATTCACAATATCAACATTAATGTTTAAATTTCAAATCTGAAACCAAAATGTATAAAACAAGAATAAGCTACTCTTAACACGCAATTGACCATTCTTTGTCAGATTTTCGTCATGGGACACTCAATCATAGAAAAAAGCAAATCAAATAAATTAGCACACCCGCATTACAACCTCTAAGCTTTGACTTCAAACTCTCTCAGGTGTACACTCCAAGAAAAATGATCCCTCATGGCTACTCTCTGGGATACACCGTAATAAGAGTAAATGCAAAACAAATTCAAATCGGTGTCATCCTAAAGTGAAAAATGGACTTCAATGAAAGAAAAGGGATTTTGACATAACTTCATGATCGGAATAATGCACAAATGCACAACTTCAGATATTAAACAAAATTTCAATTCTAAAATTCAAATCTCAAGCTTCCATGTGTCATAGGATGTAGAGGGATTGCATAAGAATTGTAACGGGGCTTAGGGGTGGATGGGTAAACAAAGAAAAGGGTAAAGAATTCAAAGAAATGTGCCCCGGGAAATATTCTTATCTAAGCAGATACTCATTTTTTTTCTTTTTCTTCTTTTTTTTTTTCTTTTTTTTTCTATTTTTTTTTTTTTTGAATTTGATGTTAACAAAAAAAATGAATCAACACAATGAAAGCATACATCTTCTCATCAGCTTTTTATTGAATAGCTACGAGTTTTTTTTTTTTTTGTTTTTTTTTTCATCATTTTTTTTTTCTTTTCAATTTTCAGTACTAAGATAGACTATTTCCCGTACACATTAGGTGGGGCAAATATTTACATGGTTTAGGATAAAATGAGGGTAATAAGAAAAGAAATAATTTAATGGGCTCAATGAGGCTAATAAGAGAAAATAATAGAAAAAGGAAATTGGTTAACAGGCTCAACATTTCAACAAAGGAATCCCACTGACACCTTCTACGACACACTTTCACTCAATCATCAAATTTAGAATTTGAAACTAGTTTAATTCTTTCATTGACATTTTTGGCATTCAAAGCAAAGTAGTGTAATGAAGCTACTGAAAAACATGAGAGGCAAGAAAAACTGCAACTAGAGTAAGCATTTATTCACTCAGAAAGAACATTTAATAGGCTCAATTTCTCACACTAGGTAACAGTCTCCACTTAAGTTGAGGAGTCATGCAGTGCATTAACCAATTAATTACTATTTCAATAGATTTTCATACCCGACAGACAAATTTCCAATCAAAGAACAATCTATGCATATAGATCACTCATTCTAAATCCTATACATTCATGTGTTCAAATAAAAAAAATCATCACACTCATGCCTCAAATTACAAACTCAAATTAGCTAACAGCATAAAAATCTAATGCGATAGAATAAGCATCAATGAAAGTATATTAATCCTCAAACAGAAAAAATATATACGTATGCAGGATAATTGTAGGAGTAAAAAGGAGCAAAAGAATCCCAATTTTTTTTTTTAAATTTTTTAATTAATTTTTTTATTTTTTACTATTTTTTTATTTTTAAATTAATGTATTCGGATGCTAAGAAGCTCATCCGAATTGATTTTTCATTTGTTTTTTATTATTTTATTATTTTTTTTTAATTTTTTTAAAGGATTCATTCGAATGTTAGATGAATAACGTTTGAATGAATTTGTTAATTTTTTTAATTATTTTTTTTTAAATATTTTATTTATTTATTTAATTAGTTTTTAATTTTTTTTAAGTATTTCATTTGCTACAGGAATAACATTCAAATTGATTTTTTTCAATATTTTAAAAATATTTTTTATTATTTTTTTATTTTATTATTTTAATATTATTTTTTTTTAATATTTTTAATTTTAAGTGATGCATTCGAATGGTGATGGACAACATTCGAATGCATTTGTTCAAACTTTTTATTTTTTTTATCTTAATTTATTTATTATTACTATTATTTTTTTTTAAATTAATTTAATTTTTTTTTTTAAATCATTCGAATGAATGCAAAATTCATTCAAATGAATTTCAAATAGTAATTCAATTTGTAAAGAGTTTTCACAAGTCATTCGAATGAAACAGTGTTTTCATTCGAATGAATTTCATGCATATTCGAATGAAAATGGAGATATTCGAATGATTTTTCTTTTTCTGTACATTTCCTTCTTGGTTTCCTTGAGTCATTCGAATGTAGCAGCAACTCATTCGAATGTCAGCCAAAATTTTTTTTTTTTTAATTTTTTAATTTTTTTTGTTTTTGTTTTTTTTACATAACACAAACAAAAAAAACACATAAACAAATAAAATTAAACACTCAAATTGAGACACTAAAACACAACGGAATTTTTTTTTTTTTTATTTATTATTATATAACACAAACAAAAACTCAAATAAAAACAAAAATACATAAACAAAAACTTGCATTCGAATGTTTTTATAATACAAACAGAAAGTCACACAAACAAAATTAAAGAAAAACTATTTTTTTTAATTATTATTATTATTATACATTTTTTTTTTAAAATAACACGACCACACAATTAAACAAAATCAAAATAGAGTCAAGCATGCTCATGGGTAAACATGAAATAGGGTCGCATTTTTTTTTTTTTAAAAAATATTGGAACTGTTGAAGCCTAATTAACAGAGACTCATAATATTAAGTAAAATAAACAAATCAAACAAACAGTAAATAGCAAATATATATATATATTATTTTTTTTATTTTTTTTTATATTTTTTTTATATTTTTTTATTTTTTTAATTCTGATAACAAAAACAAATCAAACAAACAAAGTCACATTCGGATGCTTGAGATGGATTCGAATGAAAGTCAGGTTATTCGAATGACCTTGAGGGTATTCGAATGTCGGCTGCAGCTTTTAAAAGAAATGACAAATTCATTCGAATGAATTCAAATGAATTTTACCTTCATTCGAATGAATTTTAAACAGTAATCTCATTTGTGAAGGAATTTGGCCGGTCATTCGAATGCAACAGTACTTTCATTCGAATGAATTTCATGAACATTCGAATAACTTTGAGAGTATTCGAATGGTTTTGGCAATATGCGCACTGAGGACTATGGGTCATTCGAATGTTCCTGAGATCATTCGAATGTTGCAAAGGTCTTTAGAATATATTATTTAAACATCAAAATCCCTTCTTTCTTTTTTTTTTTTTTTTTTTTTTCAAAAACAAATCAAACAAACAACCACAATTAAGCATGAATCAATTGTACCTCACCCCCCAACTTGAATTATGTATTGTCCTTAAACACAATAACACTTAATAAAAAAAAATTAGAAATACCTGGATGGTGAAATACCTTTAGACACAGTAAGAAGTTGAGATTTAGGAGTACCCGGTGTCTTCAATGCAGAAAAAAAAAAAATCCATATGCTCATTGTGGATTTCAAAATCTGAACTAAAAAGGAAACATAAACTGGTGAACGTTAAAGAGAAATGCCAAACTTATAGAAGAACTAAAAAAACACATTCAAAATTAAAAACAACTACATGAAGGCAGAACTAATAGCCTTTTATTCTTTCTTTTTTTTTTTTCTATTGCTTTTTCCTCTTCTTCCAGTTAAGGATCAAATAAGTGGTTGCACTTCGAATCTCAACAATCATTACATGCTTTAAACCACTTATAACATTATTTTCAAAATGATGCAATTGGATTTTTCTTATAAAAGCACGACCATCTTTTGAAAATGTTTCATTCAGAGGCGTTGGATCTATTACATCAGAATATGGCATATTAATTTGCACAAACACCTCACACATGTCTGGTTTAATTTGATCCCCTACATAGACCAACCTAAAGGACAGAAAGTTAGGCTCAAATGTGGATAGACCTATGTCATCTTGAAATTTCAACTTCTGGATCTTATCCTCATCCTCCTCCCAGACTTCTTCTTCTAAAATGGTATCACTGGACGAAAGTTCCTCCCAAACACATTGACCTATAGAATCTTGATTAGGTTGGGTTGGAAACTCACCCGGATCACTCATGCCCAAGGACTGTGTTAACAAGGTCAATTGTTCTAAAATGTCACTTGTAGCCCTAATGGTTTGTTCTTGAAGTTCAGCCATTTGCTCAAAAACTTTTTGACCTTCCATGAACTCCTGAAGGGTATCCTCTAAAGATTTCTCATATGGAGACTGATAAACATCAGATGCAAACCCTTGCTCTAATTCAAATTTGTGAGGTGATGGAGGAAAAACTTCATGAGATTGGAACACAGAGTCATTGTTCCATGGATGATTCAAATGGTTAAAAGAAAACCTCTCCTCACTATGGTGTGATTGAAAATCAGATGACTGCCTATTCAAAAATTTCTTGAGAACAGGTATGGTAGGACAATCATCTTTTTGATGATTTGAAGACTCGCACACCGAGCATCTAACCTCACTTAAATTTTGAAAATTTTGAAACTCTAACCACTCCACCTTCCGAGTTAAATAATCCAATGTTGCACTAGGGTCGTCATTAAAATCGTGGGGAATAACAGGAAGTGTGGTGTAGGATGGAGTTGGATGCCTAGGAAGGTTTGGGTAATCCTCAAAGGGTCTAGAAACAGTTTGCTCAATGGGATCATGATAACCAAAAGAATTTCCAAACACAGACATGTAATCAAAATACTGAGACATAATGGAATCTGAACATGAAAATGCAGATAAGAATTCTAACAATGAATCTTACCTAACCTATGTCTCATGTATTAATAACATAATAACAGAATTAACAGAAACTAAGTTACTGTATTTTTTTTTGCAGCACTAATTCCATCATCGATCTCCCCGGCAACGGCGCCAAAATTGGCTGCGCTTAACCTTGTGCATTTATTTCAAACAAACACATACAAAATAAACAAAGAAGAAACAAGCATGCAAGCACAAGGCGTTTATACTCGCCAGTGTACGAGTGTGCGCTGTAGCACAATTTAATTTTCTGGGAAAGTCCAGGTCGATTCACTGGGAGATCGTTAATAAAATGAAAATAGAGCCGCGATGTAAATTGGGTTGTCAGGCCAATTCATTTGATTTTAAGTGAACAAAAATGAAGTACTGTAACTGTAAGAAGTCTTGAGTCAAGGCAATGTTCAGTGCCAGTTCCATAACTTCCCAACAGATAGATAGGTACCAAAAACACATGTCTGAATTAATTTGAGGTTTTGATATTAAAATGCATCTCAAGATGATGGTAGTTCTTGGTCTAGCAATCTCCATACATGGCATGAGAGATTCTACGTTAAGCAACTACCATAAATTAAAATACAGTTAATATGCAGTAATCAGATAACCCATTTGGATTTGGATATGATAGCATCTCCAGTTTAAGTAACCTCCATACATGGCATGGAGACTCTAAGTTTGGCTTATGCTCCACTCCAAATTCAAAAATTCAATGAATGCGCAATACTCAAATTAAATCAGGTTTCTGGTAATGCATTCGAAGTTCGACTATCTTGGAAAATCTATGGCATTGGACACTGTCCGCGCCTTGGCCCAAGTTTAAGCTTAGCCACACATCTCCAAAGAAAAAATTAAAGAGACATGAATTAAAGTTCTGGAATGTAAATACTGGAATTAAAATTAGAGAAATGTAGATGAACAATGAATTAAAGTTACAGAATAAAAAGAACAGAACGAAAACTACAGAATATAAGTAACTGAAATGAAGAACACTGGAACAACATGAAGAAATAAAAACTACTGGAATTTAAGAACAAAAAGAAAGGAATAGAACAGTGTGCTTTTCCCCTTATTCTAGTTAAAATGGCGGATGGGGATCTTCTTTGTGCTGAAGTCGACGATGAATATATATATGTACATATTCTGCAAATGGCCCTGGTCAAAGAAGAAATTACATCGCGTGCCACCATGGTCATTTGCGCATGCTCTGACAGAAGATCACATGGTGAAGCTGCTGTGCGCCTGTTGATTTCACGAGCTGGGCTTCAGTTTCGCTTTCAATGTGCACATGCGTGGGTCCTAGTTTGGACTTCTTAATTTAATCTCCAAGTTAAATTGCAATTAGCCTTACTTCACGTCCACTGGTTCACGCTACATACAAAGAATATATGTTATTGATATATTATATATTATATATATGTATGTCACGCATGAATATAGAATATATATATATGTATTATATTCATATATTATATATTATATATCATATATTATATATTATATTATATTATATTTATTTTATTTTTACTATTTTTTTATATTATAGATATTATATATATTTTTATATTAATTTTTTAAACCTGCATATAACCACAAATTGCATATAAATATTCAATTAAAACTAATTTTAAGATTAAACTAGGGGTATAAATATAATAAAATTTTGACATTTTTGAGCATCAATCACTCCCTCAACACCTTTATCAACTTTTCTTTTTCATGACTTGGTGGCTTGGCTTTTGAAGAAGAAGAAACATCCAAAGGTAACAACTTGTCCCTTTTGAATGGATAACATTTTTGCTTTTTTTTCAAATAGCCCACAACCACGGCCTTGTTCTTGGCATTTAAAATTAGTTCCTGTTCATAAAAAAAGTTAACAATGTAATTTTCTATAGGCTCATCTAATCTCTCTACCAAATCATTAATGCCATATATCCTTAAGACTTATTTTTCATTGTCATTAGAATGTTTCGTAGCCTTAAACACATTGAAAGTAACTGTCTCATCATAAATTCTAAGGCTAAGTGTTCCGTGTTGGACATCAATCAAAGCTCTCCCTGTGTCAAGAAAAGGTCTCCTTAAAATTAGGGGCATATCATAATCTTCTTCTATGTCCAGAACAATGAAGTCAACAGGAAAAATGAATTTATCTACTTGTACCAGGACATCTTCCACTACTCCCCTTGGGTATTTTATACTTCTATTAGCCAATTGAAGAGAAATAATGGTGGGTGTTGATTCTTTTAAGCCAAGCTTCCTGAAAACAAAAAAATGCATCAAATTAATACTTGCACCAAGGTCACATAAAACTTTATCAAATTTAATTTCACCATAGTGCAAGGAATAGAAAAGCTCCCTGGATTCTTAAGTTTTGGAGGCAATTTATTTTGTAGAATGGCAGAGCATTCTTCATTAAGTTTCACCATCTCAAATTCCTCCAACTTTCTTTTGTTTGCAATTATGTCTTTCAAAAATTTGGCAGTGGCATCTATGATATAGCATCAAGGAGAGGGATGTTAATATGCAACTTTTTAAACACCTCTAAAAATTTAGCAAATTGTTTATCCAAGTTAGCCTTCAGAAATCTTTTAGGAAAAGGAAGAGGCGGTTTGTAAGATTTTAAATTAAGTGAAGAAAAACTTTCCTTTTTCTCCGTTGATAACTCACGATCCTCTTCTTTAGCGTTAAGCTCTTGGCTTTCTTCCTCTTTTGAATGTTCTTCATGTTTTTCTTTACTTTCCAATTCTTTTCCACTTCGCAAAGTGATGGATTTTACATGCTCCCTTAGATTCTTCTCAGTATTGCTAGGTGATTGCTACGTTACCCTGTATATTTATTTATCAAAACTACAACCAAATTCATCAGACGTTAAACCTTTTATTAAAGCAGGTGTACGGCAATTATACTCGCCAGTGTGCGAGTGTGCGTGTAGTATAATGTTAAATTTATATTTCGATGAGTCCGAGTTGATTCACAGGGAGATTATTTATGGATGAAAACAAAGATCACAAAATATTTGAGTTTAGGAGGTGATTAAGATGATTTAAATGTAAGAATTAAAACTAAACTAATACTGAATTTAAGCAGCTTGGGTCAAGACAATTTCAGTGCCAAAACCAATTAATTCTCGATTTAATAGAAAAGATCAGTAATATTCATCTGATTTGAGTTTTGCAAATCTGTCAGTAATTTTAGTTCAAGATAATGATAATTCTTGTTTAAGCAATCTCCATACATGACATGAAAATTCTAAATTAAGCAATTACCATAAATTGAATTATATTCCACAGACAGAATTTATAGATACAGATTAATCATTTGGGCTTGGGTATGAAAACATTTCTAGGTTTAGCAATCTCCATACATGGCATGAAAATTCTAAGTTAGGCTTATGTTCCAATCCAAACTCAAAGATACACTATACGCACACTGCTCAAATTAAATTAGATTAATATTACATACTTGAAGCGTAGCTTTCTTTGGGAATCATTGGCGTTGGACACTGTCCTTGCCTTAACCTAAGATTCGATTTAGCTACTTATCTTCATTTTTAAATAAATTGGCAGCAATTTAAATGACGGAAATTAAAAGATAATATTTAAAAGATAATTTTTTAACCGACCATATAGGCGGTGTATAATTAAAAGACAATATTCAACCGACCATATAGGCGGTATGTAATAAAAAGACAATATTCAACCGACCATATAGGCGGTATATAATAAAAAGACAATATGAATAACATAATACAACTATATGGAAACAAAAGTTGAAGATTTGAGAGGGAAATTCTAAGAACGAAACTATATAAAAACTAAAGTGAAAAATTTGAGAGAGAAATTTTAAGAACACAACTATGCTTTCATTATAGGAAAATTGAATGGTTACAAATGCACCCCAAGTGCTCTATTTATAGGCTAAAGGATGCAATGGAGACCACTCAATTATATAATTTAATAATACAAAATATCTAAAGAAAAAAAGTTCGGGCCAAAATGTAGTTCTTGAAATTTCGTGACTTGATGTAAGCGATGACATCATTCTAACCCATGATGTAAGAGATGATGTCATTCCAACCTATGATGTAAGCGATGATGTCATTCCAACCCATGATGTAAGCGATGATGTCATCAATTTGTGGGACTTGGGCTTTTCATATTTTTGGGCTTGGGCCTTTCTTGTGTTGGGCTTGGAATCCATAATATTATATATATTATATTTATTTTTTTATATTTTATATATAGTTTTATATTAATATTTTTAAACACGCACAAAATCACAAAATGCATAATAATATTCAATTTAAACCATTTTAAGATCAAAATAAGAGTGAAATTATAACAAAATTGATCACTAATCACACCTCCAACTTAAACATTGCTAGTCCCATAGCAATTAGACTTTACACTGGCCTGATTTATTCACAATAATCACATGAATATAAAAATTTCAAATTCAAAACCAAAATGCATAGAACAAAACAAGTTATCTGACATACAGTCGAATATTCTAAATCAGATTTCGATCAAAGGTCATACAATCTTAGGAACGACAATTAGGATGACCATCATTCTACCTTACTTCCTCGAAGTTTCGACTTCAAACCTTACTATGGATTTTTCCTCTAATAAAAAAAATGATTCCTCTAGTGTACACACAAAGGGGTGCACCGTTTTGAGAGTAAATGCAAAATAAGTTCAAACTCGGTGTCATCCCAAATACAAAGAATGTATTTTCATGAAAGAACTAGGAACTTGACATAACTTCATGACTGGAATAATGCCATAGATAAATAACTTTTGAATTTAAATAAAATTCCCTACTCCGAACTCGAATCCTGAGATCACATGATTTATAGCATCAAGAGGGACCAGACCGGGTTGTAATAGGGCTATGAGGTTAATACAGGTTGTCAAAGAAGATGGTAAAGTGTGCAAAGGGTGTGTCGAATTTTTTTTTTTACACTAATCTCAAACTAGATGTAATGTTTTCTTTAGCATTTATTTTGAAACACTTGTGCTGAATATCTAAGAGAATTTCCTTGTTTTTTTTCTTCTTTTTTTTATGACTTTTTTGTTTCTTTTTTTTTTTAATATGAAAATACCCAGATAAACTGATTCCTAAAAACACACCAAGTTAGACAAACTTCATATGGTTATAGGTTAGACGAGGGTAAGGAAAGGAATGGAATTATGCTAAGAACAGCTCAAATGTGCTAGTAAGGGAAGTTAATGTAAAGAAAGAAAAATGTTAATAGGCCCAAATTAAAAGAAATTGATCCCCCTATCATGCTTCTACAAAACGATGTTACTCAGTTAACTAATTCAGAGTTTGAAACCAGCCAAATTCATCCGCTATCATACTAGACATTCAAAGCAAATTGATGTTTTAAAGCTATTGAAAAGATGAGATAAACAATAAAGCGCATTTAAAGTAAGTGTTATTTCACTTAGAATTAACAATTATTAGGCTCAAACACTTACTCAGATAATAGTCTCCACTTTAGTTAAGGGATTATGCAGTGTGCTAATCAGCTAATTACCACTGCCTTTGACTTTATGACTGATAAACCAATTTCTAATTATTGAATTCCCGATGCATGCAAATCACTTATTCTAATCCCATACATGTACGTTTTCAAATAAGAAATTAATGCATTCAGGTTTATACTGCAAATTCAACTGGCTATCAGTGTATAACTCCAAAGCTTTAGAGATAGTGTTATTTAAAGCACACATAATTTTTTTAATTTTTAGTAGGAAGAGATAAAAATAAACAATTCAGAAAAAATTACAAGCATGCAATTACAAATTCACAGTTAAACATAGACCAGATAATTCATAAATATACCTTACTTCCCCCAACTTGAATTACAGTAATAAAATAGGGTTGTTAGGAATACCTGTAACTCCACAAGTCTGTAAGTTTATTGTGAACTACTAAATCTTCAACAAACAAGTGAGAATACCTTACATATATTTTTTTTATATTTTTTTTCACACCGAAATAAGAAAAATTCGTGCAAGTCATATAATAAAGAGATGTATCTCAAGAGTATAAAAAAATACTCGTTACTCAGCCATCTTATCATAGACTTGCCTTACAGGGATAAATCTAAATTAATCGGACCCCTTTGACGCTTGCTTCCAATTGCCTTAGACCAGTCTATCCGAGACTCGTAAGAATCGTGCTATGGAACATAAGCGTGTAATTTCTCTAGCAGCTCCTCAATAGTGGATACGGAAATGAGAATCTTTCTTGTTGAAAGAGAAATGAACTTTTGTTCCACAGCCTGATCAAGAAAAGAAAGCAACCCATTAAAAAAATGGTTAATATTTAAAAGTCCAATGGGTTTGGTATAGAGATTGCTTTTAGCCCAAGAGATTATACAAAAGATTTCTTCAAGTATACCAAAACCTCCCGGCA